>NC_060182.1:12281761-12299261 GCF_021184085.1 Oncorhynchus gorbuscha
ACAACAGGGACACAACATGGACACAACAGGGACACAACAGGGACACAACAGGGACATAACAGCCTCACCGGTGTGTTGCCTGAGGCTTCTGGCTGGTCAAATATGTTGTCATCCCTCGCTGAGTCCTCTAGTGTTAAGTCCACTTCATGTACAGTGCTTGGGGCTATGGCTTCCACAGTCAATCTTATTCAGTGGTATAATTCAGTCGCAAATGTGGATTAAGCCTTTGCAGTTATTTTCTTATTGTCTTCAAAACTGTAACATTTTCTAACTTTTTTGTGGGCGTTAAAGTCACAGAACTAAATGTACCATGTTTTGTATCAAGACACCTTATATCACTGCAAGTCAAGGACAAGCAGGGTTGTCAATACTTCTCTTAAAAGTGTTTTATCTCACTGGTTTGATCAGACCCGTAGCTCTCGTAAGACCCGTAACAGTCAGCCGGCAGATAGCATCTCTCTGCTGGGCGATTGGCACTGCGCGAAGATGAGAGGAGATAGCTAGCCATGTGGCTAGCAGCACAGTATTTTATGTTCTCCCACTGAACTGGTCAATAACTGTGTACCGTCTTCACCTTTACATCTGAGGTGGTGCATAGGAGCAGTGTGCGAGGCTGAGCCAAGGATAGAGGGAGATTAACAGCTCAGGACCTGGGAGTGAGCCATGCAGCACAAACAGACAGCACAGTGCAGCGCCCCTCGCCTCTCTATCTCAGACTCCACCTTTGCCCAGTGTTAACCCTCCCTGTTTGTTCATCTGTCTGTCTGTCCCTGTGTCTGTCTGTCTGTCTGCGCTCAGCCCTGCTATATAAGTGTGAGGCCCAGAGGGATAGCTGTGGCCTGTGTCTGAAGGCCAGCACAGCGTTTGAGTGTGGCTGGTGCCTGGACAACAAGAAGTGTCTCCTGAGGCAGCACTGCCAGACGCCGGAGCAGAACTGGATGCACCCCGGCAGGCACAACGTCCGCTGCAGCCACCCCCGCATCACCAAGGTGAGGCTGAAGCACAGAGAGCTGTGTATTTATACTTCTGTATGGTTGCATTTAAGTCGGTGGCCTAGAGCCGCTGAACCCAGGCACTCTGCTGTGTGTGAACACGGGGAGATTGCTTTTCCTTGATCTTGACCCTGTTTCCATGGAAAGATCCGCCCGCTGACGGGGCCCAAAGAGGGGGGCACGCGGGTGACGATCGAGGGCGAGAACCTCGGGCTGCACGTGCGGGAGATCGCCCACGTCCAGGTGGCTGGGGTTCGCTGTAACCCTGTGACCTCCGAGTACATCAGCGCTGAGAGGTGAGTGTGGTGCCTTTGTCGATAGGATTTCGCTTGAATGGTTTTCAGGTAGATGAAAGATGCTGTACTTTATCATATGTTTCTTAACTCTACACTATTAGAAAACAGGGTTATTCAGCTGTCCCCATAGGAGAACCCTTTTTGGTTCCAGGTAGAACGCTTTGTAGAAAGGGTTCTACATGGAACCCAAAATGGTTCTACCTGGAACCAAAAACGGTTTTTGAAAGGGTTCTCATATGGGGACAGCCGAAGGACCATTTAAGGTTCTAGATAGCACCTTTTCTTCTAAGAGTGTATTTCATTTGAACGTTAGACATTATAAGCAATGAGCCGTTGATTGACAGCTGAATGTGTGTATGTTCCTCAGGATTGTGTGTGACATGGCCGAAGCGCTGCTGCCCCACTCTCCAGGCGGTCCGGTGGAGCTGTGTATCGGGGTGTGCAGTGCAGAGTACCGCACCCAATCTTCCCAGACGTACTCCTTCGTGGTGCGTATGACCTCGCATGACCCCATCTTTTCCTAGACCGATGACTGTGCAGAAAGTCTGTCTGTTCTCTCCCCGGGGAGGAGGGATACAAACCCAAATGTCGTGGTTCTATGTATCCCCGGGAACTACCTAGCCTTATGCTGCAATACAGAGATGAGGAAAGTGCTGTGCGAGAAAGTGTGGCCGATGTGATATACAGTAATTACCCAGCTATTCCGACAGAGCATTAAGCAGCAGTGAAACAGGACTGTGGTGTCAGTCTATTATCTCCTCAGCCTGGGCACAGAGCAGCTCACTGAAATGAATGGGCTTGCCCTTAAACCACCAATCAATAGTAGGCTTGCAGTTTAATTCCAGCAGATGCCAAGATGCTCCCAGCCAAATGAATACATGTGCACCGAGAAACTATGTAGCTAATTACAGGAAAAAGGAGAGTCTTACTCATGTCACTGTGCTGCTGAATACAAAAATACATAATAAAACATGCTCGGCTGGGGTGCAGTCTGTGAGCAGCAATTACTAGAAATATAATGGCAATCGGTTTGTTGTAACAGTAGCTTTTCAGAAAAAACTGTATAATTGTTTTGTGTGCTGCTGGGTGTAAAGAGTGAGTTTCCTCCCTCTCTCAGACCCCCAGCTTCAACCATGTGCACCCAGAGAAGGGCCCCGTGTCCGGGGGGACCCGGCTGACGATATCAGGCCATCATCTGGACGCTGGTAGCACCGTCACGGTGTTCATCGCCCAGGAGGAGTGTCTGTTTGTTAAGTGAGTAGTCAGGCAGCTTGACCCCACCTCGAAGGAATGGACTGTGGTAGTATAGTAGTGTAATCTGTTCTATCACACCCTGTGCACGTTACCTGTCTATTTTTAAGTTAAATTAAAACAGCATCATAACAGGGTGACAGCATGACATTTTCTTAAGTGTTGTTTCAGACAGTGAATGAACTCTGTGACACAATATAACACATCTTCTGTCTATCTCGCCACAGGAGGACCAACAGGGACATAGTGTGTGTGACACCATCGTCCCTGTCTGGCTCAGGCCCTGCGTCAATCAAATTGTTAATCGACAAAGCTGAGGTCACCAGCAGTGACACACGCTACATCTACACAGAGGACCCCACCATCTCCAGCATCGAGCCCAGCTGGAGTATAGTGAAGTGAGCAGCCAAACCTCCTCTCCTCTCCCATTCCTCTTCTCTCTTCTCCTCCCCTCCTCTCCTCTCCCATCCTCTTCTCTCCTCTCCTCCCCTCTTCTCCTCCCCTCCACTCCCCACTCCTCCCCAACTCCCGACTCCTCCTCTCCCATCCTTTTCTCCTCTTCTCTCCTACCCTCCCCACTCCTCCTCTCCCCTCCCCTCCCACTCCTACCCTGCTAGCCACCCCCCTACTCCTCCTCTCCCCTCCTCCCTTCCCCACTCCTCCCCTCCTCACTCCTCCCCTGCTATCCACCCCCCTCCTACCCTCCCCACTCCTCCTCTCCCATCCTTTTCTCCTCTTCTCTCCTACCCTCCCCACTCCTCCTCTCCCCTCCCCTCCCCTCCCACTCCTACCCTGCTAGCCACCCCCCTACTACTCCTCTCCCCTCCTCCCTTCCCCACTCCTCCCCTCCTCACTCCTCCCCTGCTATCCACCCCCTCCTACCCTCCCCACTCCTCCTCTCCCCTCCCCTCCCCACTCCTCCCCTGCTAGCCACCCCCTACTCTTCCTCTCCCCTCCCCACTCCTCCCCTCCCCACTCCTCCCCTGCTAGCCACCCCCTCCTACCCTCCCCACTCCTCCCCTCCCCACTCCTCCCCTGCTAGCCACCCCCTCCTACTCCTCCTCTCCCCTCCTCCCCTCCCCATTCCTCCCCTCCTCACTCCTCCCCTGCTATCCACCCCCCTCCTACCCTCCCCACTCCTCCTCTCCCCTCCTCTCCTCCTCTCTCAGCCAACAGGCTGCAGGCTGGAACCTCTCAGTGCATGACCAGTGCCCTGGGAGATTCCCGAGGAGAAACTCAGACATCCATTACTGCCTGTAATGCCTCAGGAACACTCTGAGATTACAACATGAGCCTCAAAGCCACACCGAGACGCCCACACTGTCCCATTGTAGCCATTTCACCATGACACTAAAGCACAATAGACAGTATGGGGGATGATGTATCTAATGTATGTCCCATCCTAATCCATGGGACCCTTGAGGGGACTGTAGGCTCCCTCTTTTTCTGAATCTCAACAGTACTGTAAGATAAATCATAAAAACAACATGCTGTAGACAAACACACTAAAATTCAGCTCTGTTACACAGAAGTTCTTATTTCATTCCCTCCCTGTTGCCTCTCTGCCCATGTCACCAGTGTGCAATAACTCTCGTCTTAACCTCTCCACCATCATGTTTCTGCTTGTGTTTCAGTGGTAGCACCTTGATCACCGTCACAGGTACCAACCTGCTCACCATCCAGGAGCCCAAAGTCCGTGCCAAGTATGCAGGAATACAGACTACTAATGTAAGTGTTCCCAATATGAACATTCCATGTTTACACTGTACCACTCTGACTGTTATAAATGGTTAACCTGTATAATGGCAACTAGCATCAAGGACTTACGCAGTACGCTTTTGTTACTGTATACATTGTCAGTGTTGTGGTTTTACACAGACGTTTGTCTCGTACCTGTTCCTGGTTTGACCCTCCTCTTTTGTCTTCCTGTCCAGGTGTGCACTGTGGTGAATGACTCTGTGATGACCTGTCTGGCCCCGGGTATAATTTACACCAAGCACCAGGCCCCAGAGTCAGGCCTGCACCCCGACGAGTACGGCTTTATCCTGGATCACGTGGCTGCGCTGCTCGTCCTCAACGGGACACCTTTCACCTACTATCCCAACCCCACCTTCGAAACACTAGGGAACTCTGGGATAATGGAGGTCAAGCCCGGCTCTCCCATTATCCTCAAAGTAAGTAGATTCCTTGTTAGGTTTCCTTTTCTGTTACTTTTGTCTGTTGAGAGGAAGGAGGATGAAGCTCTAGAGAAGCACGAGAGGTCATGTGAGACAGAACCAGTACAGAGACAACTTCCTTTCCCTACACATCTATGTACAAAGTCCCTGAGCTGAGGATAGAATTACAAGTCAGGATTGATAATACTCTAAAGACCCATACACGTTATTGTGTGTGTGTGTGTGTGTGTGTGTGTGTGTGTGTGTGTGTGTGTGTGTGTGTGTGTGTGTGTGTGTGTGTGTGTGTGTGTGTGTGTGTGTGTGTGTGTGTGTGTGTGTGTGTGTGTGTGTGTGTGTGTGTGTGTGTGTGTGTGTGCTTTCGTCTGATAAATGTGATTATTGTCCAACGGAATGTTTCTTTTCAAAACAAACAACATGTTTCTTCTGAAAACAGGGCAAGAATTTGATTCCCCCTGCTCCGGGCAACACCCGGTTGAACTACAGCGTGATGATTGGTGAAACGCCCTGTCTGTTAACTGTCTCGGAGTCTCAGCTGCTCTGTGATTCGCCAGACCTGACCGGGGAGCAGAGAGTCGTGGTAAGACCAGATGTCCCGCCCAACGTTTACAGTAGTTTGTGTATTTTATGTCAACAATAGCTTCGTGTGAGATATCTTTCATAGCCAAACTGCTCTGGCCATAATCCAGTCTTGTTACTTCCCTAAATAGATTTGACATGTAGTTAAAACACTTTTATCTGTGCTATTTGGAAACATGCCTGACTTAGAAATTACATCTATAATCAATTCTATAATAGCTGTGTGGCAGTTTGTTCCTCGAATGCTAATCCACCAAATGTAAAAGTCAAATGGGCATCATTCATTATGATTATGACGGCCCGTTGATTCAAGCAACTTCCCATGTAATCCAAGTATCTGTTGACTCCGCAGCTTTGGCGCATCATCAATGCCAAACAGGACCAGCTCTCTTTATTACACGTCTCAGTGCACAATGATTTCAGCTGTGGCCTTGAGCAGTAGAGGTGAAAAAGAATCATCTTGGATTGATGAAATGCAATATTTTCTTTTTTTTTATGGACAGACAACCGTTGGCGAGAGCAGGTGATTTAATTGGCAGAGGGCAGTCTGGTCAATCTGATTATTGCAAGTGTCATACATATTTATCCATGTATTCCTATACAGTGCCAGCTGTCAAGACAACCACGGCTCAGAATGATTAGAAGTCGGTAGATTTAGTCCTGGAGTGTGGCAGCTTGTTTACCTTTTATATCCAAGGTCCAGATCTCATGGTATTGACTTGACACTAACACGCCTGGACGACGTAACTGACTTTTGATTCAGTGAAACGCTCAGACTTGAATTTAATCCGATCAATAGAGTCAACTGTGGAGAGGAGGGAGCATTTACAAATCAAAGCTGAGATGAAAGAGAGGGGGAGAGAGAGAGGTGATGGGTGAGGTGGAGTGATCTCCCTCCCAGGGGCAGGGAGATATGGAGACACACACGGCACAGTGAGAAGGCTGAGCCAGCTGTGTTAATGACCTGACACATAACGCAGTGACGGACAGACACACAGACAGCAGAGTGGCATTCTCCCTGTTCCCTTCCATCTAAACCACTCAATAATTAAAGCACACAGCCAGGAGGGGAATGGAGAGGTAAAGGTGAAACTCGTTAGCCAAACCTGTTGGAAGTCATCTGTAATTGGCCTGAAGTTTAAAAAGGAGATGTTAGAACAAGGGTCAAAACTAAAAAGTTTGGACATGTACTGTAACTCTGAGTCTGAGCTACATACAGTGAGTCTGAGCTACATACAGTGAGTCTGAGCTACATACAGTGAGTCTGAGCTACATACAGTGAGTCTGAGCTACATACAGTGAGTCTGAGCTACATACAGTGAGTCTGAGCTACATACAGTGAGTCTGAGCTACATACAGTGAGTCTGAGCTACATACAGTGAGTCTGAGCTACATACAGTGAGTCTGAGCTACATACATTGTGTCTGAGCTACATACAGTGTGTCTGAGCTACATACAGTGTGTCTGAGCTACATACAGTGTGTCTGAGCTACATACAGTGTGTCTGAGCTACATACAGTGTGTCTGAGCTACATACAGTGTGTCTGAGCTACATACAGTGAGTCTGAGCTACATACAGTGTGCCTTCAGAAAGCATTCACACCACTTGACTTTTTCCACATTGCGTATTTTTTTACATTTTGAATTCAGGTTGTAACACAACAGAATGTGGAATAAGTCGAGGGGTATGAATGCTTTCTGAAGGCACACTGTAGTAATAAAACCCTTCATATTACAGAGCCCAATTCTTCCATCTCAGTAGCTAGGTTTCCATTCAATTGGCGACAGATTGTCATGTGAATATAAAAACATCTGCCTAAAAACAATATGATGTCTCCATCAAATTGACTGCAGTGCACGTCAAAATCCCTATGTACTGAAAAGGAAAGAAATACAAGTGAAATGGATTTCCATCGCATTTACGACTCTACGGATGGTTTTCTCACCCCAAACAGTGTGTTATATAACGAGTGTTCCCACTGAGCACGCGTCTCGTCTGCATGATGAGATCATGGATAAAAGAGCGAGATCATTTGTATTTGTCGAACGGCAGACGACCACGGATGATGATGTCACCAGAATAAGACCCTCAATATTTATTGGGAAGGAGCGTCAAGCTCATAACCGTGCGCTTTCACCACCCTGTGAAGTTCATCGTAACTTAACTTAGTTCATCTGTAGCCTAATAAACGGCATGCGTAGTGGGAGGAACACACAACAAGTTGACTTTGATATGATGGATATTATATCAATATTTGCACATAAAAGCGTTTCCACTGACATTTCTCACATAATTAATTTTACAGACACAAAACGATCCCACCTTGTCGTGTGTATTTTGTTTTGTCGACATTTGGAAAGTTTCCTGAAAAACGTTCTGTTTCCATCAGGTCTGTCATGATTATTTTTATCCAACATGCACTTTACTCGCATAAAAGGTTGTATGTGTTTGTCCTCCAGATCATGGTGGGCGGTTTGGAGTACTCCCCAGGAACACTGCACATCTACTCCGACAGCACCCTTACCTTACCGGCCATCTTCGGGATCGGAGCGGGAGGAGGGGTGCTTCTCATCGCCATCATCGCCGTGCTCATCGCCTACAAGAGGAAGACCCGGGATGCTGACCGCACCCTGAAACGCCTGCAGCTGCAGATGGACAACCTAGAGTCCAGAGTGGCCCTGGAGTGTAAAGAAGGTAGGAGCACCAGTCACTATGACCTCCTTCTTCTATTATTGCTCTCCTATCCTGTCATATCCTATTTCTCTCCTATTATATCCTATTTTCCCCCCTATGATATCCTATTTCTCACCTATCATATCATATCCTATTTCTCTCCTCTCCTCTCCTCTCCTCTCCTCTCCTCTCGTCTCCTATCCTATCCTATCATATCCTATTTCTCTCCTCTCCTCTCCTCTCCTATCCTATCCTATCATATCCTATTTCTCTCCTATTATATCTTATGTATCTCCTATCATATCCTATTATATCTTATGTATCTCCTATTATATCTTATGTATCTCCTATCATATCCTATTATATCTTATGTATCTCCTATTATATCTTATGTATCTCCTATCATATCCTATCATATCCTATTTCTCTCCTATTATATCTTATGTATCTCCTATCATATCCTATCATATCCTATTTCTCTCCTCTCCTCTCCTCTCCTCTCCTCTCCTCTCCTCTCCTCTCCTCTCCTCTCCTCTCCTCTCCTCTCCTCTCATATCCTATTTCTCTCCTCTCCTCTCCTCTCCTCTCCTCTCCTATCATATCCTATCATATCCTATTTCTCTCCTATCCTATCATATCCTATCCTATCTAACCTATTTGCCAAGCCATCATTGCAAATAATAATGTTTGACTTAATTAAAAATAAAGGTAAAATAACCTTTTCACCGTGGCCATTTAAAAACAGTTCTAGGTTCATCTGAATGCTCTTTGCACATACATTTCTGTCACTGAAATGACACCAGCACTGCTCATGGCTTTTTCCTCAAGCAAAGATTGCTTCATGGAAGTGAGCTGAAACATTGACTGGCAGGGTATTTTGATATGCTCTTATCAGAGAGCTGCGTGTGCTTTTGAAGATTAGTGTGTTATCAGCATTGGCCTCCTCTGAACAGTTGTTGCTATCGTGTTGCTCTTATAGTAGGTACAGTACGAGTCAATCACTCTACATTCTTTACAATATATTTTCTGAGATGCTACGCTGACTCTGTAGAAGGTAACCAGGCAACCACAACCATCTCCAGTCCTCGAGGGCCTGATTGGTCTCACACTTCTCCATCACTAGCAAACACAGCTGATGAATCACATTGCATTCTAAACTGGAGATCATGATTAGGTGATTATTGGAGTCAGGTGTGTTAGCTGGGGCAAACCGGTGACACCAATCAGGCCCTCGAGGACTGGAATTACCCACCCCTGATGTACAGTATGAGGATGACCAAAATATGCTGTCCATTACTCGGTAGGGGGCAGTCAAGTCTTATAAGCATGTATCCATGTATTCCTATACTGTGCCAGCTGTCACGACAATCACGGCTCAAAATTATTAGAAGCGGGCAGATTTAGTCCAGAGTGTGGCAGTTTATGGTATTGACTTGACACTAACACGCCTGGACGAGGTAACTGACTGTTGATTCAGTGAAACGATCAGACTTAATTTGAACCGATCAATAGAGGGGGGCAGTTGTGGTCATTTTGTCGAACCACATCCTGTCAGGTGCTCCCCCCCCACACAAAATGGCCTTTCTGTGTTCTTCCTGACCATGTGCTTCTCCTGTGTTTCTCTGGGATTGGATTAAAATGGCCATTTTTGTATCTTATGCTTCTGTCAACATAGCATTCGCTGAGCTACAGACAGACATCCAGGAGCTGACCAATGACATGGACGGAGTGAAGATCCCCTTCCTGGAGTACCGTACCTACACCATGAGAGTCATGTTCCCTGGCATCGAGGAACACCCCGTCCTCAAGGAGCTGGATGTAAGTGTAAGAAAACTCAACTAGAGTACTTGTTCACTTCACTGCCTTGTGCTTCTGACTTCACTTGTGTTGTCTTGGTAACTCAGTAGAGTATGCTTTCCTGAGGTTCACTTGCGTTGTCTTGGTAACTCAGTAAAGTATGCTTTCCTGAGGTTCACTTGCGTTGTCTTGGTAACTCAGTAAAGTATGCTTTCCTGAGGTTCACTTGTGTTGTACTGTAACTCAGTAAAGTATGCTTTCCTGAGGTTCACTCGTGTTGTCTTGGTAAATCAGTAGAGTATGCTTTCCTGAGGTTCACTTGTGTTGTCTTGGTAACTCAGTAAAGTATGCTTTCCTGAGGTTCACTTGTGTTGTCTTGGTAACTCAGTAAAGTATGCTTTCCTGAGGTTCACCAGTGTAGTCTTGGTAACTCAGTAAAGTATGCTTTCCTGGGGTTCTTGGTAACTTGTATGCTTTCCTGAGGTCAGTGTAGTCTTGGTAACTCAGTAAAGTATGCTTTCCTGGGGTTCACTTGTGTTGTCTTAGGAAAGACAACACAAGTGAACCTCAGGAAAGCATACTTTACTGAGTTACCGAGGTTCACTTGTGTTGTCTTGGTAACTCAGTAAAGTATGCTTTCCTGAGGTTCACCAGTGTTGTCTTGGTAACTCAGTAAAGTATGCTTTCCTGGGGTTCACTTGTGTTGTCTTGGTAACTCAGTAAAGTATGCTTTCCTGAGGTTCACTTGTGTTGTCTTGGTAACTCAGTAAAGTATGCTTTCCTGCGGTTCACTTGTGTTGTCTTGGTAACTCAGTAAAGTATGCTTTCCTGAGGTTCACTTGTGTTGTCTTGGTAACTCAGTAAAGTATGCTTTCCCGAGGTTCACTTGTGTTGTCTTGGTAACTCAGTAAAGTATGCTTTCCCGAGGTTCACTTGTGTTGTCTTGGTAACTCAGTAAAGTATGCTTTCCCGAGGTTCACTTGTGTTGTCTTGGTAACTCAGTAAAGTATGCTTTCCCGAGGTTCACTTGTGTTGTCTTGGTAACTCAGTAAAGTATGCTTTCCTGCGGTTCACTTGTGTTGTTTTGGTAACTCAGTAAAGTATGCTTTCCTGAGGTTCACCAGTGTTGTCTTGGTAACTCAGTAAAGTATGCTTTCCTGAGGTTCACCAGTGTTGTCTTGGTAACTCAGTAAAGTATGCTTTCCTGCGGTTCACTTGTGTTGTACTGTAACTCAGTAAAGTATGCTTTCCCGAGGTTCACTTGTGTTGTCTTGGTAACTCAGTAAAGTATGCTTTCCCGAGGTTCACTTGTGTTGTCTTGGTAACTCAGTAAAGTATGCTTTCCCGAGGTTCACTTGTGTTGTCTTGGTAACTCAGTAAAGTATGCTTGCCTGAGGTTCACTTGTGTTGTCTTGGTAACTCAGTAAAGTATGCTTTCCTGAGGTTCACTTGTGTTGTCTTGGTAACTCAGTAAAGTATGCTTTCCTGAGGTTCACTTGTGTTGTCTTGGTAACTCAGTAAAGTATGCTTTCCCGAGGTTCACTTGTGTTGTCTTGGTAACTCAGTAAAGTATGCTTTCCTGCGGTTCACTTGTGTTGTACTGTAACTCAGTAAAGTATGCTTTCCCGAGGTTCACTTGTGTTGTCTTGGTAACTCAGTAAAGTATGCTTTCCCGAGGTTCACTTGTGTTGTACTGTAACTCAGTAAAGTATGCTTTCCTGAGGTTCACTTGTGTTGTCTTGGTAACTCAGTAAAGTATGCTTTCCCGAGGTTCACTTGTGTTGTCTTGGTAACTCAGTAAAGTATGCTTTCCCGAGGTTCACTTGTGTTGTACTGTAACTCAGTAAAGTATGCTTTCCTGAGGTTCACCAGTGTTGTCTTGGTAACTCAGTAAAGTATGCTTTCCCGAGGTTCACTTGTGTTGTACTGTAACTCAGTAAAGTATGCTTTCCTGAGGTTCACTTGTGTTGTCTTGGTAACTCAGTAAAGTATGCTTTCCCGAGGTTCACTTGTGTTGTACTGTAACTCAGTAAAGTATGCTTTCCTGAGGTTCACTTGTGTTGTCTTGGTAACTCAGTAAAGTATGCTTTCCCGAGGTTCACTTGTGTTGTCTTGGTAACTCAGTAAAGTATGCTTTCCCGAGGTTCACTTGTGTTGTCTTGGTAACTCACTGCCAAAAAAAGAAGGGAATAAAACTAAAGCGATATATCCTGTTTTTAAAAACGAGTCCGTAGCCAGCAGCTCTCTTAGTGCCGAGCTTCAGAGAAACCTCTTTTATTTTTTCTCAACCTTATTTCTTTTTCATTTCAACCTGAGGCTGAGTCAACCCAGGAGCTCCACCAGCCCTCCATAGACTACTTGTCTAGAGACTGCCGCAGAAATGTTTTGAAAATAGTCAGCATAGAGGAATGTTTGAAGACACTACAGCCACGTTTAAGGTGCTCCATGTAATCCTCAAACTAATAACAAATCATTTTCCTTCTCCCTTTTTCTCTTTACACATTTCTCCGTCTCCTGTCTCCTCTCTCCCCTCCTCTCTCTCTCCCCTCCCCTCTCTCTCCCCTCCCCTCTCTCTCCCCTCCTCTCTCTCTCTCCCTCCCCTCTCTCTCCCCTCCCTCTCTCTCCCCTCCCTCTCTCTCCCCTCCCCTCTCTCTCCCCTCCCTCTCTCTCCCCTCCCCTCTCTCTCCCCTCCCCTCTCTCCCCTCCCCTCTCTCCCCTCCCCTCTCTCTCCTCCCCTCTCTCCCCTCCCCTCTCTCTCCCCATCCCTTTTCTCTCTCCCATCCCTTCTCTCTCCATCCTCTCTCTCCCCTCCCCTCTCTCTCCCCTCCTCTCTCTCCCATCCCTTTTCTCTCTCCCATCCCTTTTCTCTCTCCCCATCCCTTTTCTCTCTCCCCATCCCTTTTCTCCCTCTCCCCTCCCTCCCCTCTCTCCCATCCCTTTTCTCTCTCCCCCCCCTCTCTCTCCCATCCCTTTTCTCTCTCCCCTCCCTCTCTCTCACCATCCCTTTTCTCTCTCCTCCTCCCCTCTCTCTCCCATCCCTTTTCTCTCTCCCCTCCCTTTTCTCTCTCCCCTCCCCTCTCTCTCCCCCCTCTCTCTCCCATCCCTTTTTCTCTCTCCCATCCCTTTATCTCTCCCCATCCCTTTCTCTCTCCCCTCCCCTCTCTCTCCCCATCCCTTTTCTCTCTCCCCTCCCCTCTCTCTCCCATCCCTTTTCTCTCTCCCCTCCTCTCTCTCTCTCCCCTCCCATCCCTTTTCTCTCCCCTCCCCTCTCTCTCCCCATCCCTTTTCTCTCTCCCCATCCCTTTTCTCTCTCCCCATCCCTTTTCTCTCTCCCCATCCCTTTTCTCTCTCCCCATCCCTTTTCTCTCTCCCCTCCCCTATTATCTCTCCCCATCCCTTTCCCCATCCCTTTCTCTTTACTCCCCCTCCCTCTCTCTTCTCTCCCTCCCTATTATCTCTCCCCTCTCCCTCTTTCCTCTCCTGTCTTCTCTCCCTCATCCCTTTCTCTCTCTCTCTCTCTCCCTCCCCTATTCTCTCTCCCTCTTTCCTCTCCCTCTCTTCTCCCCTCTCCCTTTCTCTCTTTACACTTTCTTCTCCCCTCTCCCCACCTCTCTCTTCTCCCCCTCTCCTGTCTCCTCTCTTCTCTCCCTTCTCCTCTCTCATTTCCCCTCTCCTCTATCCTCTCTCGCCTCCCCTATTCTCTCGTCTATTCTCTCTCCTCTCTCCCCTCCCTCTCTTCTCCCCTCTCCCTCTCTCCCCTCCCCTCTCATCTCCCCTCTCCCACTCCTCTCTCCTCTCTCCCCTCCCTCTCCCTCTCTCCCCTCTCCCTCTCTTCTCCCCTCTCCTCTCTCCCTTCTCCTCTCTCATTTTCTCCTCTCCTCCTCTCCTCTCCCTCTCCCCTCTCCTCCCCTCCCCTCTCTTCTCCCCTCTCCTCTCTTCTCCCCTCTCCCTCTCTCCCCTCATCTCTTCTCCCTCTCCCTCTCTCCCCTCCCTCTCTTCTCCCCTCTCCCTCTCTCCCCTCCCCTCTCTTCTCCTCTCTCCCCTCCCCTCTCTACTCCCTCCCTTATTCCCTCCCTCTCCCTCTCTCCCCTCTCTTCTCCCCTCTCCCTCTCTTCTCCCTCTCCCTCTCCCCTCTCCTCTCTCTCCCCTCTCCTCTCTTCTCCCCTCTCCCTCTCTCCCTCCTCTCTTCTCCCCTCTCCCTCTCTCCCCTCTCCCTCTCTCCCCTCCCTCTCTTCTCCCCTCTCCCTCTCTCCCCTCTCCTCTCTTCTCCCCTCTCCTCTCTCTCTCCCTCTCCCTCTCTCCTCCTCTCTTCTCCCCTCTCTCCTTCTCCTCTCTTCTCTCCCTTCTCCTCTCTCATTTCCCCTCTCCTCTCTCCTCTCCCTCTCCCTATCTCTCTCGTCTATTCTCTCTCCTCTCTCCCCTCCCTCTCTTCTCCCCTCTCCCTCTCTCCCCTCCCCTCTCATCTCCCCTCTCCTCCCTCTCCTCTCTCCCCTCCCCCTCCCCTCTCTCCCCTCCCTCTCTTCTCCCCTCTCTCTCTCCCTTCTCCTCTCTCATTTCTCCTCTCCTTCTCCTCTCTCCCCTCTCCCTCTCTCCCCTCTCTTCTCCCTCTCCTCTCTTCTCCCCTCTCCCTCTCTCCCCTCATCTCTTCTCCCCTCTCCCTCTCTCCCTCCCTCTCTTCTCCCCTCTCCCTCTCTCCCCTCCCTCTCTTCTCCTCTCTCCCTCCCCTCTCTCCCTCTCTTATTCCCTCCCTCCCTCTCTCCCTCTCTCTCCCCTCTCCCTCTCTTCTCCCTCCCTCTCTCCCTCTCCTCTCTCCCCTCTCCTCTCTTCTCCCCTCTCCCTCTCTCCTCTCCTCTCTTCTCCCCTCTCCTCTCTTCTCCCCTCTCCCTTCTCCCCTCTCCCTCTCTTCCCCCCTCTCCTCTCTTCTCCCTCTCCTCTCTTCTCCCTCTCCCTCTCTTCTCCCCTCTCTTCTCCCTCTCCCTCTCTTCTCCCCTCTCCCTCTCTCCCCTCTCCTCTCTTCTCCCCTCTCCTCTCTTCTCCCCTCTCCCTCTCTCCCCTCCTCTCCTCTCTCCTCTCTCTCCCCTCTCCTCTCTCTCCCCTCTCCTCTCTTCTCCCTCTCCCTCCCTCTCCTCTCTTCTCCCCTCTCCTCTCTTCTCCCCTCTCCTCTCTTCTCCCCTCTCTTCTCCCCTCTCTCCCCTCTCTCTCCCTCTCCTCTCTTCTCCCTCTCTCTCTCCCCTCTCCCTCTCTCCCTCCCTCTTCTCTCTCTCCTCTCTTCTCCCCTCTCCTCTCTTCTCCCCTCCTTATTTCTCCCTCTCTCTCTCTCTCCCTCTCTCCTCCCTTCTCCCTCTCTCCCCTCTTCTCCTCTCTCCCTCTCTCCCCTCTCTTCTCCCTCTCCCTCTCTCCCTCTCTTCTCCCTCTCCCTCTCTCCCCTCTCCTCTCTTCTCCCCTCTCCCTCTCTTCTCCCCTCTCCCTCTCTTCTCCCCTCTCTTCTCCCCTCTCCCTCTCTTCTCCCCTCTCCTCTCTCTCTCCCCTCTCTCTTCTCCCCTCTCCCTCTCTCCCCCTCTCTCCTCTCTCCCCTCTCCTCTCTTCTCCCTCTCCCTCTCTCCCCTCTCCTCTCTTCTCCCCTCTCCCTCTCTTCTCCCCTCTCCCTCTTCTCCCTCTCTTCTCCCCTCTCCCTCTCTCCCCTCTCCTCTCTTCTCCCCTCTCCTCTCTTCTCCCCTCTCCCTCTCTCCCCTCCTCTCTTCTCCCCTCTCCTCTCTTCTCCCCTCTCCTCTCTTCTCCCCTCTCCCTCTCTCCCCTCTCTTCTCCCCTCTCCCTCTCTCCCCTCTCTTCTCCGCTCTCCCTCTCTCCCCTCTCCCTCTCTCCCCTCCCTTATTCTCTCCCCTCTCTTCTCCCCTCTCCCTCTCTCCCCTCCCTTATTCTCTCCCCTCTCTTCTCCCCTCTCCCTCTCTCCCTCCCTTATTCTCTCCCCTCTCTTCTCCCCTCTCCCTCTCTCCCCTCCCTTATTCTCTCCCCTCTCTTCTCCCCTCTCCCTCTCTCCCCTCCCTTATTCTCTCCCCTCTCCCTCTCTCCCCTCCCTTATTCTCTCCCCTCTCTTCTCCCCTCTCCCCTGTCCCTCTCCCCACTTAATAACCCTTTGGACCCTCTTGTGTGTATTCCCACCACTGTGTCCCCCATCCCCCTCCTCCTCCTGTGTCCTGTCCCTCAGTCCCCGGCCAATGTGGAGAAAGCCCTGCGTCTGTTCAGCCAGCTGCTGCACAGTAAGATGTTTCTGCTGACCTTCATCCATACCCTGGAGGCCCAGAGGTCCTTCTCCATGCGGGACCGAGGAAATGTGGCCTCTCTGCTCATGGCCGCACTGCAGGGCCGCATGGAGTACGCCACTGTGGTACTCAAACAGTTGCTGGCTGACCTCATAGAGAAGAACCTGGAGAATCGCAACCATCCTAAACTGCTGCTCCGACGGTGAGGATACTTTAAAGATATACACACTACCGGTATAAAAGTTTTAGAACACCAGCTCATTCAAGAGTTTTTCTTTAATTGTACTATTTTCTACATTGTAGAATAATAGCGAAGACATCAAAACTATGAAATAACACATATGGAATCATGTAGTAACCAAAAATGTGTTTAAAAAATCAAAATATATATCCAAAAAGATTCTTCAAAAGGCCTTTCAAGAACTTTGAAAGCTTCTTCAAGTGCAGAGGTATATTAAACCCATGTTGCAGAGGTATATTAAACCCATGTTGCAGAGGTATATTAAACCCATGTTGCAGAGGTATATTAAACCCATGTTGCAGAGGTATATTAAACCCATGCTGCAGAGGTATATTAAACCCATGCTGCAGAGGTACATTAAACCCATGCTGCAGAGGTGCTGCAGAGGTATATTAAACCCATGCTGCAGAGGTATATTAAACCCATGCTGCAGAGGTATATTAAACCCATGCTGCAGAGGTATAGATCACTGCACCACCCTAGGCAGCGGTATAGATCACTACACCACCCTAGGCAGCGGTATAGATCACTACACCATCCTAGGCAGCGGTATAGATCACTACACCATCCTAGGCAGCGGTATAGATCACTACACCATCCTAGGCAGCGGTATAGATCACTACACCATCCTAGGCAGCGGTATAGATCACTACACCATCCTAGGCAGCGGTATAGATCACTACACCATCCTAGGCAGCGGTATAGATCACTACACCATCCTAGGCAGCGGTATAGATCACTACACCATCCTAGGCAGCGATAGTATAGGATCAGTACACCATCCTAGGCAGCGGTATAGATCACTACACCATCCTAGGCAGCGGTATAGATCACTACACCATCCTAGGCAGCGGTATAGATCACTACACCATCCTAGGCAGCGGTATAGATCACTACACCACCCTAGGCAGCGGTATAGATCACTACACCATCCTAGGCAGCGGTATAGATCACTACACCATCCTAGGCAGCGGTATAGATCACTACACCATCCTAGGCAGCGGTATAGATCACTACACCACCCTAGGCCACACAGTAAGGCTACTTACTGTGTGGTCCTGTGTAGCTCAGTTGGTAGAGCATGGCGCTTGTAACGCCAGGGTAGTGGGTTCGATCCCCGGGACCACCCATACGTAGAATGTATGCACACATGCACACATGACTGTAAGTCGCTTTGGATAAAAGCGTCTGCTAAATGGCATATATTATTATTATTATTATTATATTACTTACTTG
>NC_060182.1:12304261-12484261 GCF_021184085.1 Oncorhynchus gorbuscha
GGCGAATAGGTGGGGCTACATAAGGCAAATAGGTGGGGCGGGGCTACATAAGACAAATAGGTGTGGCGGGGCTAGGGGCTACATAAGGCTAATAGGTGGGGCGGGGCTACATAAGGCTAATAGGTGGGGCGTGGCTACATAAGGTGAATAGTGTGGCTTTATGCACTGCAGTATTGGATATTCAGACCTGATACTTTAAAGTACTGTGAAGTGGACCAATGGACCGTAGATTCTCAGATCGGATAGATAGGCTTTTACCTCCAAGACTCCAAAAACCATCCCAAGTCCAGAACCCTGCTTGACCTTGGACCTCATCAAATGATAAGGATTGTCCTGTTTTTTGAGAATTCCTATAATTTGCTGTGTAATTGGTTTTTAAATCACAAATGCCCCACTTATTAACTATTTCAAGTGCATGGAAGGAAATGTACTTTGCAGTGAGTGACAGTGGTACAGATGTCTGTGGTACCA
The DNA here is from genome assembly GCF_021184085.1 of Oncorhynchus gorbuscha. NCBI lineage: Eukaryota > Metazoa > Chordata > Actinopteri > Salmoniformes > Salmonidae > Oncorhynchus > Oncorhynchus gorbuscha. The sequence continues at coordinate 12,304,733 of NC_060182.1, forward strand.
TGTGCCAGCTGCATACTGTACTAATCACCCAGCACACACCAAAGGTCTCCTCATGACTGTATATGGACTGGCAGCACGACGTGTACATGCCCAGTATATAAATACATTAGAAGGATCTCTCTCCTCTCTGGTCACAACCTTTGACCTTTTTAGATGGATACTGCACCTTGGTTATTTCAAGAGGCAACATAGGTCACTTAATGGCATCTAGATTGTAGATTGTGTTAAAATGAGAATCAATGCTTTTCCATTAGGGATTCCTCGAGAGCAGAGGTGGAAAATTCATTTTGCCCTGGGAGCCACATTCGGTCTTCAACGAGGTCCGAAGGGCCGCATTCGGTTTTCAACGAGGTTCGGAGGGCCGCATTCGGTCTTCAACGAGATTCGGAGGGCCGCATTCGGTCTTCAACGAGATTCGGAGGGCCGCATTCGGTCTTCAACGAGATTCGGAGGGCCGCATTCGGTCTTCAACGAGATTCGGAGGGCCGCATTCGGTCTTCAACGAGATTCGGAGGGCCGCATTCGGTCTTCAACGAGATTCGGAGGGCCGCATTCGGTCTTCAACGAGATTCGGAGGGCCGCATTCGGTCTTCAACGAGGTTCGGAGGGCCGCATTCGGTCTTCAACGAGGTCCGGAGGGCCGCATTCGGTCTTCAATGAGGTTCGGAGGGCCGCACGCGGTCTTCAACGAGGTCCGGAGGGCCGCATTCGGTCTTCAGCGAGGTCCGGAGGGCCGCATTCGGTCTTCAACGAGGTCCGGTGGGCCGCATTCGGTCTTCAATGAGGTTCGGAGGGCCGCACTGAAAATGTGTTATAAAAAATAGTTCTCTAAACATCTGTTTTGTATTTTTTTGATTCTCCCTATTTGTCTAGCATTTCAGTGATTATTAGTGAGCTGGACACAGTCAAGAAACTGTAGGAATGTAGGTCCATTATCATTCATCATTTTATTTGGTTTTAGTCATTTTCAAAACACCCGTGGGCCAGATTGGACTCCCTGCCTCGCGAGACGGATTTGTCCTTCAGGCAGTATGTTTGACACCTCTGCTCCAGAGTAAATAGTGCTGAGCACAGAAACCCCGTCAGGCCTGCAGCAAATCATTGTTTGCCGTCTGGCAATCCTGACGTAGCAACATGGCACACGAGTTTACAGAAAGACCTTAACCAGTAGACAATACAGAATCTATTAGCTAGGATAGTCACTGTGTAGAGTTTGGATAGGAATTCAGGGGATGGCCTCATTCTGACACCAGTCTTCTATGTTTGTTAATGTGTCAATGCAAGTTGCAAATGAGGCTGAATGCATCTCAATTTGTTATAATGTGAATGCATCTCAATTTGTTATAATGACACTTTACCAAATAGAGCCTGACTTCACTATATTGTAACTGGTTGAGCTATGAATGGGTGCCAGAACAGGTCAAATATATTATGTGTTTGCTCTCAATCCTCAATCTCCTCCTTTTAACTATGGCACATTGTGTCATATAAATCTTTGTTTGTAGTTAAATCAATGTCCTCTTGTCAGTTTTCTATTGACCCGAGGATAGCTAAAAAATGTGTCCTCCAGATCGCTTGTAGTCGTCACTGATTTTCTTCAGACAGATAAAATCTTCATTATCGACAATGCAGTTAATATCTCTGGGGGAGACTATTGATAAAACAGCATTTAAAGTGATTCATGAAAAACAAACACCTGAGGAAATTGCAGTCTAAATCTCTCTCTTCAACTGGAAGAATTCCCCTTAAAAGAGACTCAGTGCAGTGCTCTAGTAGTCCTGTCCCCTCTCTAGTCCTGACAGCTCTGTGGTTTCTCCCTCCCCAGATAGTCCCTCTAGTCCTGACAGCTCTGTGGTTTCTCCCTCTCCAGATAGTCCCTCTAGTCCTGACAGCTCTGTGGTTTCTCCCTCCCCAGATAGTCCCTCTAGTACTGACAGCTCTCCCCAGATAGGTTTCTGTGGTTTCCCTCCCCAGATAGTCCCTCTAGTCCTGACAGCTCTGTGGTTTCTCCCTCCCCAGATAGTCCCTCTAGTCCTGACAGCTCTGTGGTTTCTCCCTCCCCAGATAGTCCCTCTAGTCCTGACAGCTCTGTGGTTTCTCCCTCCCCAGATAGTCCCTCTAGTCCTGACAGCTCTGTGGTTTCTCCCTCCCCAGATAGTCCCTCTAGTCCTGACAGCTCTGTGGTTTCTCCCTCTCCAGACACTGATGTGTATCCCTCCGGAGGGAGAGGCAGGCACCGAGGTCCCGGTGAAGGTGCTGAACTGTGACACGGTCACTCAGGTTAAGGACAAGCTGCTGGACTCTGTGTACAAGGGCATCCCCTACTCCCAGAGACCCCAGGCTGATGATATGGACCTGGGTAAGAACCTACTGTATATATGGATGTCTATAGCAGTGTTTCTTAATCCTGGTCCTGGGGGCCAAAAGGGGTCTAGCACTACACAGCTAATTCAAATGATCAACTCATCATCAAGATTATTTTGGGGGAAAAGGTGTAACGCCCCCCAAAAAATAAATCCAGGACCAGGATTAAGAAACACGGTCTATGGTAATAACAGCCTCTTAAGAAACACGGTCTGTGGTAATAACAGCCTCTTAAGAAACATGGGTCTGTGGTAATAACAGCCTCTTAAGAAACACGGTCTGTGGTAATAACAGCCTCTTAAGAAACACGGTCTGTGGTAATAATAGCCTCTTAAGAAACACGGGTCTGTGGTAATAATAGCCTCTTAAGAAACACGGGTCTGTGGTAATTAATAGCCTCTTAAGGAACACGGGTCTGTGGTAATAATAGCCTCTTAAGAAACACGGGTCTGTGGTAATAACAGCCTCTTAAGAAACATGGGTCTGTGGTAATAATAGCCTCTTAAGAAACATGGGTCTGTGGTAATAACAGCCTCTTAAGAAACATGGGTCTGTGGTAATAACAGCCTCTTAAGGAACACGGGTCTGTGGTAATTAATAGCCTCTTAAGGAACACGGGTCTGTGGTAATTAATAGCCTCTTAAGGAACACGGGTCTGTGGTAATAACAGCCTCTTAAGGAACACGGGTCTGTGGTAATAACAGCCTCTTAAGGAACACGGGTCTGTGGTAATAATAACAGCCTCTTAAGAAACATGGGTCTGTGGTAATAACAGCCTCTTAAGAAACATGGGTCTGTGGTAATAACAGCCTCTTAAGGAACATGGGTCTGTGGTAATAACAGCCTCTTAAGGAACATGGGTCTGTGGTAATAACAGCCTGTTAAGAAACACGGGTCTGTGGTAATAACAGCCTCGTAGGCTACAGACATACTCATGTTTACAGTGGGGACCCTGTATGTGAAGGTTTTCTTTATTACTGTGAAGGATTTACTGTAACTAATTGCAACATTGGCTAGTAGTTATTCCCTGCTGAAACTGAAGATACGGATCATCGCCCAAACCAATCTTCTGTTGTTGTTGTTTTCCGTCCTCACAGAGTGGCGGCAAGGAAGACTGACGAGAATTATCCTTCAAGATGAGGACGTCACCACAAAGATTGAGAGTGACTGGAAGAGGCTCAACACCCTGGCCCACTACCAGGTCAGACAGCATCACCAGCTGGACACATCCACATAATACTCATCTACATTTCCCAGACACAAAGATGAATACGGTCAAATTGATGGTCCTTCATTTGATGATAGATGATTAAAGATCTCTCTCCTCCACCTCCAGGTGGCAGATGGGTCTTTGGTAGCCCTGGTCCAGAAGCAGGTCTCTGCCTACAACATCGCCAACTCCTTTACATTCACCCGCTCTCTGAGCCGTTATGGTAGGTATTAATGACCCTCTCTGAGCCGTTATGGTAGGTATTAATGACCCTCTCTGAGCCGTTATGGTACGTATTAATGACCCTCTCTGAGCCGTTATGGTAGGTATTAATGACCCTCTCTGAGCCGTTATGGTAGGTATTAATGACCCTCTCTGAGCCGTAATGACCCTCTCTGAGCCGTTATGGTAGGTATTAATGACCCTCTCTGAGCCGTTATGGTAGGTATTAATGACCCTCTCTGAGCCGTTATGGTAGGTATTAATGACCCTCTCTGAGCCGTTATGGTAGGTATTAATGACCCTCTCTGAGCCGTTATGGTAGGTATTAATGACCCTCTCTGAGCCGTTATGGTACGTATTAATGACCCTCTCTGAGCCGTTATGGTAGGTATTAATGACCCTTTCAGTTTTTCAATACCTACTGTATGAAAGCCCAGCCTCCTACAGTATCTGTGTTGTTGTGTTTCCAGAGAGTCTCCTGAGGACGTCCAGCAGCCCAGACAGCCTGCGCTCCCGGGCCCCCATGATCACCCCTGACCAGGAGACTGGCACCAAGCTTTGGCACCTGGTCAAGAATCACGAGCACGCTGACCAACGGGAGGGCGACCGCGGCAGCAAGATGGTGTCTGAGATCTATCTCACCCGCCTACTGGCCACCAAGGTCTCTTCTCGTTGTAGTCTGTTGATTGAACTGTGTATTTTAGTGGATTGTCTCATAATGTGTCATGATAATGTATTGTTGCCAGGCACACGTTCCTATCATGGACTCTGTGTTGACACCGTTTGTCTGATCACCATACAGGGAACTCTGCAGAAGTTTGTGGATGACCTTTTTGAGACGGTGTTCAGCACGGCGCACCGCGGCAGCGCCCTCCCTCTGGCCATCAAGTACATGTTTGACTTCCTGGATGAGCAGGCTGACAAGAGGCAGATCACTGACCCTGATGTCCGTCACACCTGGAAGAGCAACTGGTAAGCACAGCGTGTTCCTGATAGCTGCCCTCTAGTGGACTCATGGGTGGAATGTTATTAATATTGTTCATCATCATTGGCCTCCCGGGTGGCGCAGTGGTTAAGGGCGCTGTACTGCAGCGCCAGCTGTGCCACCAGAGACTCCTGTGGCGGGCCGGGCGCAGTGCGCGCTAACCAGGTCCTCAGGTGCACTGTGTTTCCTCTGACACGTTGGTGCGACTGGCTTCCAGGTTGGATGAGCGCTGTGTTAAGAAGCAGTGCGGCTTGGTTTGGGTTGTGTATCGGAGGACGCATGACTTTCAACCTTTGTCTCTCCCGAGCCCGTTGCCAGGTGCACGTGTAACCGGTGCTGTACTGCACCGCTGTAACTCTGCGTTGTGTGTGGTTGATTGAGACTATAGACGTGGACTTTGGAGACCAGGTAGTTTTAATCAAGCAGAACTGACTCTCTGCATCCTGCATCTGCATCCAAAAGGAAACAAAACATTTGTAGAGCCACATATGTTCTGAGAATCGTCGCCTCTTTCTACAACAGATGCACAATAGGAGGGACTGGGATCATTCGAGGAGCTAGCCATCGTTCACACATACAATAGCCTGCTAATACCTTAGCTAGCTATTAACCACATGTTGAATTCAGAATATTGATACCATCCTAAAAAGTATCAATTACAAGTGCATCTTTACAATACCATCCACTTCTGAGTAACCTCTAAATATACATCATTATTCATGAACAAAACACTGTGTGTGACTTTGTACTTAAAAGAATCAAACTTTTCTGAAGACAGAAAAAGCGTGCCTACCTCTCTCAGTGCATCAAAATGATGTGAGCACGAGCTCGCCGGGCAAAACGTAAGTACACACTCCCCTTCTCCCAGGATGCACCGCAGGGCAAAACGTAAGTACACACTCCCCTTATGCAGGCAAGCATAACAAATCAACAGACATATGAACCTGGTGAAATTCACATAGTTACACACAGTGTTTCCTCCGACACGTTGGTGCGGCTGGCTTCCGGGTTGGATGCGCGCTGTGTTAAGAAGCAGTGCAGCTTGGTTTGGGTTGTGTATCGGAGGACGCATGACTTTCAACCTTCGTCTCTCCCGAGCCCATACGGGAGTTGTAGCGATGAGACAAGATAGTAGCTACTAACAATTGGATACCACGAAATGGGGGAGAAAAAGTGGTAAAACTTTTTTTTTTTTTTTTTCATAATCTTCTTTCTTCATCATTTCATAATTGGCAACCTTTTATTGACTATATTGACTATTATTAAAAAAATATGCAGAACATCTGGTGTTTCTATGTCAAACGGTCTTCTGTGGTGTATATAAGGTGTAATATTGGGATGCAAACTCTAAATGGAATACATTTAAACTCTGCATCTGACATGGTACAGGTGTCTTCTTTTTTTAAGCCCATAACCATGTGTATGAGATATACTTTTGTTTCAAAGTAGATTTGTTTCTGCCAGTTGCAATGTGGCTATCGGAAGTTAATAGTTGTATCCCAATGGAGAAAATCACTTACTGCTTGAGGAATAAGTTAAAGACATTTTACAGAATTTGGCAACCTTTTATTGACTATATGGAGAATCTCCCCCCACATCACATTGATTGAATCTCTATATAATCCTCACATAATGTGTCACACGTAATGTATAATATGTAGCCTACGGCAGGTGCCCATATGATCCAATGTCTCATTATTATTATTTTTTATTGTATGTTTGTATATATAATTAGAAATATTTATTTCTTTTTTTTACGCTCGTCTGTTCCTGTCACTTTGTCCTATTGTTGTCTAACATCTTTTCACTTTTGTTTTGAATGTTCTTAATTGGAAAATACAAAAATAAAATATTCCACAAAAAAGAAGTAGATTTGTTTAAGACTACCACGAAATACTCTGTGTGACCCTGCATTGAAAGGATAAATAGGTCAATAGAACCCAGGCTGTAACTGTGCGCTTACTAAAAAAAATATTTCGGACCTGACTAAAACGTAACACATGGAAATTCAGACGATTTTACCATACTGTACCATGTGTGACTATGACTGCTTTTAGTGCCTCAAAACTATTTGAGTAGTTTTTAAAATCTGTATTTTGGATTGTCAACTATTGCATCAAGTGACACTCCAACACAAACTGTAACTCTTAAGATTCACCTGTAATGGTCCCATCTTTTTCTTCCTCTCTCTCTTTCTCTCCCTTCTCTCTGTCTGACAGTCTCCCCCTGCGGTTCTGGGTGAACGTGATCAAGAACCCCCAGTTTGTGTTTGACATCCACAAGAGCAGCATCACAGACGCCTGTCTGTCTGTGGTGGCCCAGACCTTCATGGACTCCTGCTCCACCTCAGAGCACCGCCTGGGCAAGGACTCTCCCTCCAACAAGCTGCTGTACGCTAAAGACATCCCCAACTACAAGAGCTGGGTGGAGAGGTACACTTTCACTTACCTTATTTGCTGTCATATTTCGTTTTCTCTCAAAGAGTCTTAACACCGAGCGCTCTTGTATCTCTTTGCTTGTGTCAGGTACTACAGAGATATCAGGAAGATGCCTACCATCAGTGACCAGGACATGGATGCCTATCTGGTGGAGCAGTCTCGTCTCCATGGCACCGAGTTCAACACTCTCAGTGCTCTCAGTGAGCTCTACTTCTACATTAACAAGTACAAAGAGGAGGTAGGAGACACGGACCAACTCTGTTCTTTATTTGACCTCAGATTGTAAAAGTGTACATAATGTACACTGAAATAAAATCTTGTTGTATTTTACAGTAACTTACTAGTAGTCAGTTACCTGTAAGGTACTTTTTTTTTAAATAATACAGTATGTTACCATTAAGTTACCGTAAAATCAACAGGATTTTTTTACACTGTGATACCGAAATGTAATGCAATAAACAGTCTTGTTAATGTTGAGAGAAAAAAATGATCTCACTTTTCTGTTCAGATTTTGACCGCACTAGACAGGGATGGGTACTGCCGCAAACACAAGCTGCGACACAAACTGGAACAAGCCATTAACCTGATGTCGGGCAGCAGCTGAGGACAGAGGATGGAACAGGGGGTCGGGGAGAGAAGTGGGAAATGGGGGTTTGGTTGAACTGGTGAACGGACCTGTGTTGGAGCATCCACGGCTTGTGCAATTAAAAAAGGGGGACATAAGACACTGGAAAATCAACACAACGAACCACAGCACATTGAGCCCAATGTCTACAGACCAGATTCTGTGCCCAATATCCTCACTCTCTCAAACCTCTACCTGCCATTGCCAGTGAGACATTCTGAGTAGTTTTTTTCTCCACACTGGCCTTTTCAATGGCAGACTCTAGTAACTGCCTAATCTAATGGAAGAGGACTGCTGTGGATAACTACCAGATTCATTCCAATAGGGGCATACAGTAAGTTGCCTTGGAAACTGTGCTGAACTGCCAAGCTAGTGCCATGGGAAGAGTAGCTTTTGGTCTGTGATAATAATTGTACAAAATGCTGAAAAGTAACATTTAGGTGTGGACTGTAGATTTGATCTTGAAATGTATGGGTTTTACCACAAGTATGGTAAGGTACAAGTAGTAGACTATAACCTCAATGGCCCCAAAGGAAAGCCTCGAGGTTCTGTTTTGTTGTGTTAGGGTTGGAGGTTCAATGCTAGTACGTGATGAAGGAGGCAGGCAGTGTATGGCCAAAGGACACCAAATTCTAGAAGCATCAAAGGCCTGATTAAGTGACATAAATTGAGGGGTGTGTTGGGGCTGAGGGGTGGCCATCCCCCTCGTCTCTCAAATGCCATAGCTACAAAGCACCTTTCTCTTTTTTACTTTGTATTCGGGCCAAATGGATGTTTGCTGATGGCTCAGAGTCCAGAGTTTTAAAGCTTGCCTTTTGTGTTGCAGTCAAGCAGGAAGTGAAGCCCTTTCCTCATGGACGTTCCACCCTAGTGACTGTCCAGCTAATTGTACTCAGATCATTGTTTTAGTCTGTCTCCTCTGTGAATCTGATCTGTCAGGGTCCCAGGGGTTCCCGTCCAGAACTCAGGGCTACTGCTGTCGTGGAAACAACCCTTATAACCCATATCAAACATCCTAAAAGTAGTTGATCCATTAACAGCAATAGGTCTAGTAATAAAACAGCCAGCCATGTTTCATTAGATTACACACCAAAAAGACACAGTTCCCGTTAGAGACTCTATCTTACGATAATCGTTCTGTGAAAATAGTCTTTCTCTTCCCGATGTTTTGCCATTATTACAAATGACAGCTTGAGCAAAATGTGTAACGCAACACCAAACACAACAGACGGGATAACGGTATAGATTTTTATGTTTTAAATGCTGTCTAAATAAAATACTTGCTTATGTGTTCACTTCTGGTAGGTCATCCATGGTAGTTTATGGGGGGAAAAAGCCTCTATTTGCTGCCTATGTTATCATTACCATACTAGGCACTGTTCAGAAGAAGAGAGAGGTTACTGTGTTGAATACTGATTTCCAACCCAGGAGACCTTCATCCTTCATTTTGTTTACCCTACGGTCCCATAGAGCCAGTAGCAGTAGGCCGATCTGTAGGTTCTGATCAGATGGTAAATGCCCGTTTTCTCTGCTGACCCCTTCCACGACAGACAGTAGAAGCTCTGTATATTTCAGTAGTGGTACAGCAGCTGACTGTACACACACCCGTGTCCTCTCTCTGCTGGGAGGAAATACAGTCTGGTAGGCTTATACCTGAATATTATTTGAGTACATTTACATGGTTCTGAGTTCAGTCCTCTCCAACAATTAAGTATTTATTGTTTTGCCTTTATTTATTTCATATTTATTTTCATTTTACACAAGAATGAAAACTCTTGTTTTGTACAGTGTTTGACTGAACGTGCCTGAACACAGTTGATGTCCTCTGTACTACAGGTATACTGTATATGTCAAGTCTCTAACACCATTGCAAGAGTCTTTTCAATGCCAATTCACACACAGGACCGGGTTCATTTAGGATACATTCGTACATTCAGTAAATAACAGCATTCCTTCACATCCATAACTGAAAAAGAAGACTACATGGCTACATCACGTGTTCAGTGACAACCGTGAGGAATGCAGACAGACCAAAGGAGGCACAGGGAAGAATCAAATGATCACGCTCTTGTCTTTGGGTTGAATAATGCCATTCGGCTTGACCCACACATTACAATACATTGTTAACCATAGATTCTATCATGTTTTAAATTTCAGGTACAAACACATCTTTAAAATATTTGTTCATTGAATAGGATAAAGCCTCAAATTACAATGTTCTCCCATTACTAATGGTAGACATATGTATTTCTACTACTAAAACCCAGAGGTTTGTGGTCGTCCAAATCCTGAATATAAATTCAGTATATCTAACAGTTCTTTTTATCCATCAAGTCCCCAAAGATTAAATACAATTTAGTAAATGAAACCAATACTTTGGTTTATCAATGTACAGGTGTTAACCCTTCTAGAGTCTAGATGCTGGGTGTTGTTTTGCGTTGGGACCTTAAACACAGTGACGCTCTGTTTTCTATGTAGATTAAATGGCTCTGAAACTTAACTAATTACTGTAGAATAATTAGGCTTGCTTATCAGTCCAGGAGCGAAAGAGCCATTAGTATACCTTTTCAAAACCCATTAAATCCACACCAGAAGAAATACTTATTTTTCTCCATGGAAGATACATATTGTAGATAAGCACCAAATCAATTAAGAATTTGGCCTTGGAACTCTGAGCGAAATACATTCTCAAATCAAACTGGAGCTCATTAGCATGTTAAGAGCTGCAGGAGGATAATTAAGGATAATAGGTTTCACATCCTGGTGTTATTTTAGTGCAGAGAAATGGGGTCAGTGTATCTGGATCTATAGGTCTGGTGTGGATCTCACCGTCCACCGTGTGTGAAAAGGACTCCGTCAGAAATGACTGGCAGCTTGCCAGAGCTGCCCTGTCAGCATTGCAGATGTATTACAGGTATCAACACTATGTTTGAGCCTCTTTCTACAATTATAGCTTATCATAAATCTGAAAGAGAACATCTTGAATTTTGACTTAGTACCTCTTGGTTAACGCCATCTCATAGGGTTTGAAACTGGTTAAAATAGTATGTGCAACACGGTATCAGGTTTCTTGGCTGAAATCTGTAATCATGTCCAAAGTAGGCCTACAGTTTGGCTACATGCCATACGTCACTTGTAAACTAGTGAGGGCCAGGTGATTGGGCTGTGGAACTCAGAGCCACTGCAGGTGATTGGGCTGTGGAACTCAGAGCCACTGCAGGTGATTGGGCTGTGGAACTCAGAGCCACTGCAGGTGATTGGGCTGTGGAACTCAGAGCCACTGCAGACACGTCAGTACGTCTGGTTTTGTAATGTTGTATAAACAGGAAGATAAAAAAGCACCTGTAACATGTAAGGAAGAAAAGAGTGAGTGCAAACCTGTGATGTTTCTAAGTAGATACTGTAGAACTATTACATTATAGTCGGTGTTCTAGTAAAAAACAAAAACATTTGTCTCAGATAAATTGATTCTAATTTATTTGTTGGTTTTGTCTGTTTATCCCAAATGTTTTAATCGATTTAACGTAACAAACTTGTTTACAGCTTCAAAGATATATGGAATTTATTAACTTAGTCTGAAGAGGAAGTAGCTTTGTGACTGACTGGCTGATTGACTGACGGATGATTGCTCTGCCTAGTCCTTAATTCTATATAAATATATAAATATATTTTGTATAATTATTTGTTTAAAATGTTTCTTTCTAAATGATTGTTTTTGGTTTTATATTTTATTTTGTTACTTTGAAGGAGTAGGAATGAGTCCTTTAAAACGCTGGCTACAATGAAGTGTTTTGTATATATTTGCACTTTTGTTTTACTGTCGGAGAGGTTTTTGAAAGATTGGATTCTAACTTAATGTTGAAATGACAAGCATGGTGTTTTGTTTTGCTAATTAAAATATGTGGATGATGCTGTATGTCCTTGAAAGTTTCATTTGTGTACTATCCTCCAGGATTATTTTCTCTGAACAACTCAATGTTTGAATTCAAATAAAGGCAAGTGTTTTAGTAAAATATCCACACAAATTATCCAAAGTGGACCCCGTATGTTATCTTCAGTATCCTTACTTTGCTCCTTAAGTACTTAAACCACTGTTGCAACACTAACAGATAGATCAGATCACAGTCCGAGAATGTTACGTTTGAAATGATCAGTGGTGATGTGAGAATGTTACATTTGAGCATGTAATCTGAAACCTATTTTTAGAGGATTGCATTTATCTATCCCATCAGATTACCATCTCTCTATCATGAAAGGAGGATATGGTGCTTTCTTTTCTGCCTCTGGATTAAAAACAGAAGATTTAGTAAACACCTCCAGCAATTCATCTTAGATCAGAGGGAGAGATGCGATTGCAGACAGTTTTATGTACAGGGATTTCCATATTCACACATAATAAAAAACAGATTCAAGACATAAGGAAGGGCACTTGGGGTACAGGTATGCATTGAAACAGAATTTAGGTGTGGAATATAAAATAAATAGTTCCAGAATCCTCAACTTCATTAATTAGGACAGCAGATCAAAGTTGTAGAATATCAAGCAGGCTTGTAAACAAAGATGATAAACATCATTACAAAGATATTCCCCCTCTGAATAGAACATGAACCCATTTTGGCAGGGTGGGATATTATTCATATTAGGGATTGTAAATTGATGTACATTACCAGTCAAAAGTTTGGACACACCTACTCATACTAGGGTTTTTCTTTATTTGGACTATTTTCTACATTGTAGTATAATGGTGAAGACAATAAAACTATGAAATAACACATGGAATCAAGTAGCCACCCTTTGCCTTGATTACAGCTTTGCACACTGTTGGCATTCTCTCAACCAGCTTCACCCAAAATGCTTTTCCAACAGTTTTGAAGGAGTTCCCACTTATGCTGAGCACTTGTTGGCTGCTCTGCCTTCACTCTGCGGTCTTGAGTTCTAAATAAATGTCCTTGAATTCTAAATAAATCACAGATAGTGTCACAGGCACCCCGACACCATCACACCTCCTCGTCCGTGCTTCACAGTGGGAACCACACATGCGGAGATCATCTGTTCACCAACTCTGCGTCTCACAAAGACAGTAGTGGTTTCTTTGCAGCAATTCAACCATGAAGTCCTGATTCACGCAGTCTCCTCTGAACAGTTGATGTTGAGATGTGTCTGTTACTTGAACTCTGTGAGGCATTTATTTGGGCTGCAATTTCTGAGGCTGATAACTCTAATGAACCTATACTCTGCACCAGAGATAACTGTGGGTCTTCCATTCCTGTGGTGGTCCTCATGAGAGCCAGTTTCATCATAGCGCTTGATGGTTTTGCGACTGAAAAATCTTGACATTTTCCGGATTGACTGACCTCCATTTCTTAAAGTAATGATGAACTGTCATTTCTCTTTGCTTATTTGAGATGTTCTTGCTATAATATGGACTTGGTATTGAAATACATTCCAGGTGACTACCCCATGAAGCTGGTTGAGAGAATACCAAGAGTGTGCAAAGCTGTCATCAAGGAGTTTTGATGTTTTCACTATTATTCTACAATGCAGAAAATAGTAAAAATAAAGAAAAACCCTTAAATGAGTAAGAAGGGGCCGAACTTTTGACTGGTACTGTACATTTTCTATTTTTGTTTAATAAACGTTTAACAGTTTATTGGGGATTTGTATAAGGATTATGATTTTATGACATTGAATGACGGACTAATCGTAGCATAATTTCCTAGAGCCATCTGCAGTACAGTAGCTTATAGGGCAACTTCATATTTTTCTCTCTCCAAATCATGGCATGTCAGTTATACATGAATATTAGTCTCGATGAAAACCTATTTTCTGAAACTTTGCAGAAATGTTTTAAAAGCCATATTTTACTGTTGTATTCAGCACACGTGACAAATAAACATACAATTTCAAAACTTCAGACACTAATTAGAATATATTTTATTGGTCATGAAATGTTCATAGTACATTGAGAGGAGTTACTGCTTTCAAAACATTAAAAAAATAATTGGCAAAAATAGAGTTACGAGGTTTTAATCAGACACTGACGATATACACATACCTCTACAAATCAATGGTGACTCACCTTTTCACTGGCTGATATTTCTGAGAATAGAAGTAACGCATTCATGAATATTTATGTGTGAGAAGGTGCAACTTCTGAGGAGGGATAAATCGAGTGAGAGCTGAAGAGCCGCTCCTTCAGACTAAAGGGAAGGATTACTGAGAAAGAGGGGAAAACAGGCAGGGTTTATAAATAAGTAATGCATGCTGTGGGTGCTCATTAGCAGAGCACTGTCAATCCTAAGGGGAACAGAAATATGCGACTGCAAAAACACAAAATAACTGCACACACAAGCACAGCTTCTATACCCCCGTCTCCAAAACACACACCTAAAGCACCAGCCACCACTGCTCCCCCATTAAATCAAATGTTATTTGTCACATGCTTCGTAAACAACAGGTGTAGACTAACAGTTAAATGCTTCCTTATAGCTCATCCCAACAATGCAGCGAGAAAGAAAATAGAGAAAGAATAAATAGAGAAAACTAAAACACGTAATAATGAAAGTAATAATAAATACACAATGAGTCATGATAACTTGGTTTTATACACGGGGTACCAGTACTGAGTTGATATGCAGGGGTACCAGTACTGAGTTGATATGCAGGGGTACCAGTACTGAGTTGATATGCAGGGGTACCAGTACTGAGTTGATATGCAGGGGTACCAGTACTGAGTTGATATGCAGGGGTACCAGTACTGAGTTGATATGCAGGGGTACCAGTACTGAGTTGGTATGTAGGGGTACCAGTACTGAGTTGATGTGCAGGGGTACCAGTACTGAGTTGATATGCAGGGGTACCAGTACTGAGTTGATGTGCAGGGGTACCAGTACTGAGTTGATATGCAGGGGTACCAGTACTGAGTTGATATGCAGGGGTACCAGTACTGAGTTGATGTGCAGGGTTACCAGTACTGAGTTGATGTGCAGGGGTACCAGTACTGAGTTGATATGCAGGGGTACCAGTACTGAGTTGATATGCAGGGGTACCAGTACTGAGTTGATATGCTGAGTTGATGTGGGGTACCAGTACTGAGTTGATATGCAGGGGTACCAGTACTGAGTTGATATGCAGGGGTACCAGTACTGAGTTGATATGCAGGGGTACCAGTACTGAGTTGATATGATAGGGGTACCAGTACTGAGTTGATATGCAGGGGTACCAGTACTGAGTTGATATGCAGGGGTACCAGTACTGAGTTGATATGCAGGGGTACCAGTACTGAGTTGATATGCAGGGGTACCAGTACTGAGTTGATGTGCAGGGGTACCAGTACTGAGTTGATATGCAGGGGTACCAGTACTGAGTTGATATGCAGGGGTACCAGTACTGAGTTGATGTGTACCAGTACTGAGTTGATACCAGTACTGAGTTGATATGCAGGGGTACCAGTACTGAGTTGATATGCAGGGGTACCAGTACTGAGTTGATATGCAGGGGTACCAGTACTGAGTTGATATGCAGGGGTACCAGTACTGAGTTGATATGCAGGGGTACCAGTACTGAGTTGATATGCAGGGGTACCAGTACTGAGTTGATATGCAGGGGTACCAGTACTGAGTTGGTATGTACTGAGGGGTACCAGTACTGAGTTGATATGTAGGGGTACCAGTACTGAGTTGATATGCAGGGGTACCAGTACTGAGTTGATATGCAGGGGTACCAGTACTGAGTTGATATGCAGGGGTACCAGTACTGAGTTGATATGCAGGGGTACCAGTACTGAGTTGATATGCAGGGGTACCAGTACTGAGTTGATATGCAGGGGTACCAGTACTGAGTTGATATGCAGGGGTATTCTAATACCTTTTACCTAATACCCTTTTTGCACTATTGGTTAGAGCCTGTAAGTAAGCATTTCACTGTTGCATTCAGCACACCGTGACAAATAAACTTTGATTTGATTTGATTTTTTTCAGACCCCTTGACTTATTCCACATTTTGTTACGTTACAGCCTTATTTTCCTCATCAAACTACACACAATACCCATAATGACGAAGCAAAAACTGTTTTTTAGAAACGTTTGCTAATTTATCAAATAACATAAACTGAATATTACATTTACATAAGTACTCAGACCCTTTACTCAGTACTTTGTTGAAGCACCTTTGGCAGCGATTACAGCCTAGAGTCTTCTTGGGTATAACGCTACAAGCTTGGCACATCTGTATTTGGGGAGTTTCTCCCATTCTTCTCTGCAGATCCTCTTAAGCTCTGTCAGGTTGAATGTGGAGCGTTGCTGCACAGCTATTTTCAGGTCTCTCTAGAGATGTTCGATCGGGTTCAAGTCCAGACTCTGGCTGAGCCACTCAAGGACATTCAGAGACTTGTCCCGAAGCCACTCCTGCGTTGTCTTGGATGTGTGCTTAGGGTTGTTGTCCTGTTGGAAGGTGAACCTTCATCAAGAATCTCTCTCTAATTTGCTCTCTACTTTTTTCATTTTTCCCTCGATCATGACTAGTCTCCCAGTCCCTGCCGCTGAAAAACATCCCCACAGCATGATGCTGCCACCACCATGCTTCACCGTAGGGATGGTGCCAGGTTTCCACCAGGCGTGACGATTGGCATTCAGCCCAAAGAGTTCAATCTTGGCTTCATCAGACCAGAGAATCTTGTTTCTCATGGTCTGAGAGTCTTTTAGCTGCCTTTTGGAAAACTCCAAGCGGGCTGTCATGTGCCTTTTCCTGAGGAGGGGCTTCCGTCTGGCCACTCTACCATAAAGGCCTGATTGGTGGAGGGCTGCAGAGATGGCTGTCCTTCTGGAAGGTTCTCCCATTTTCACAGAGGAACTTTAGAGCTCTGTCAGACTGACCATCTGGTTCTTGGTCACCTCCTTGTCCAAGGCCCTTCTCCCCTGATTGCTCAGTTTTGGCTGGCGACCAGCTCTTGGCAGAGTCTTGGTGGTTCCAAACTTCTTCCATTCAAGAATGATGGAGGCCACTGTGTTCTTGGGGACCTTCAATGTTGCAGAAATATTTTGGTACCCGTCCACAGATCTGTGCCTCGACACAATCCTGTCTCGTAGCTCTACGGACAATTCCTTCAACCTCATGGCTTGGTTTTTGCTATGACATGCACTGTCAACTGTGGGACCTTACAGGTGTGTGCCTTTCCAAATCATGTCCAATCAATTGAATTGACCACAGGTGGACTCTGATCAAGTTATATAAACATCTCAAGGATGATCATTGGAAACAGGATACACCTGAGCTTAATTTCAAGTCTCATAGCAAAGGGTCTGAATACTTATGTAAACAAAAATAATAATAAATTAACAAAAAAGGTTTCTAAAAACCTGTTATTGCTTTGTCATTATGGGGTATTGTGTGTAAATTGTGGGAAACATTTTTTAAATCCATTTTATAATAAAGCTGAAACGTAACAAAATGTGGACAAAGGGGTCTGAATACTTTCCGAATGCACTGTATGTATATATAACTAGGAATAAAGTGACAGATCATAAGCAGTAGCAGCATTGCATGTGATACGTTGTAAAAAACTGGGCAAAAATGGTCAATGCAAAAAGTCTAGGTAGCTATCTGGTTAACTATTAACTAACTATTTAGCAGTCATATGGCTTGGGGGGTAAAAGCTACTCAGGGGGACTCTGGAGGACTCCCCATGTTGAGGGTCAGCGTGGCGTATGTGTTGTTCACTACCCTCACCACCCGGGGCGGCCCATCAGGAAGGCCAGGATCCAGTTGCAGACGGAGGTGTTCAGTCCCAGGGTCCTTAGCTTAGTGATGATAGGTGTTCCTCTTGTCCAGGTGGGAAAGGGCAGTGTGGAGTGCAATAGAGATTGTGTCATACTGTATGTGGATCTGTTGGGGCAATATGCGTATTGAAGTGGGTCCAGGGTGTCTGGGATGATAGTGTTGGTGTGAGCCATGACCAGTCTTTCAAAGCATTTCATGGCTACAGATGTTAGTGCTATGGGGCAATAGTCATTTAGACAGGTTAACTTGGCGTTCTTGAGCACAGGGACTATGGTCGTCGGCTTGAAACATGTAGGTATTACAGACTGGGTCAGGGAGAGGTTGAAAATGTCAGTGAAGACACTTGCCAGCTGGTCAGCGAATGCTCTGAGTACACGTCCTGGTACTCCGTCTGGCCCTACAGCTGTGTTAACCTGTTTAAAAGTGTTAACCTGTTTAAAAGGTCTTTCACACATCAGATATGGAGAGTGTAACCACAAGGTCATCCAGAACAGCTGGTGCTCTCATGCATGGTTCGGTGTTGCTTGCCTTGAAGCGAGCATAGAAGACATTTAGCTCGTCTGGTAAGCTCACGTCACTGGGCAGCTCGCCGCTGGATGTCCCTTTTTAATGCATGATAGTTTGCAAGCCCTGCCACATCCAACAAGTGTCAGAGCCGGTGTAGTAGAATTCAATCTTAGTCCTGTATTGACGCTTTGCCTGTTTGATGGTTCATTGGAGGGCGTTGCGGGATATCTTATAAGTGTCCCGCTCCTTGAAAGCGGCAGCTCTAGCCTTTAGCTCAGTGTGGATATTGTCTGTAATCCATGGCTTCTGGTTGGGATATGTACAGTACATACGTACGGTCACTGTGGTGACGACGTCGTTGATGCACTTGTTAAGGGGGAGATCTTTGTATGAGAGAGATCTTTGTATGTGTTTGTGTGTTTGTGTGTGGAGTAAAGGTGATCTATAGCTTTTTTGCCTCTGGTTGCACAAGTGACATGCTGGTAGAAATTAGGTAAAATTAATTTCAGTTTTCCTGCATTAAAATCACTGGCCACTAGGAGCGCCGCCTCTGGGTGAGCATTTTCTTGTTTGCTTATTGCCCTATACAGCTCATTGAGTGTGGTCTTAGAGCCAGCATCTGTTTCTAGTGGCAAATAGACAACTACAAAAAATATATATGAAAACTCTCTTTGTAAATAGTATGGTCTGCAGCTTATCATGAGATTTTCCAACTCAGGCAAGCAAGAACTTTGAGACTTCCTTAATATTAGAGAACGTGCACCAGCTGGTTAAAAAAGAGACACACACCTCCCCCTTGAGCTTAGCTGACGCTGTCGTTCTGTCCTGCCATAGAAAACCAGCCAAATATATATTATCCATGTCTTTGTTCATCCGCGACTGAACAAATATTTGACAGTTCTTCAGGTCCCGTTGATAGGGTAGTCTTGAACAGAGCTCGTCCAGTCTGTTCTCTAGTGACTGTTCATGATTGCCTCTGACTCATTGAAGTACAAATCTTCATCCAAATCGGGGTTAGTGATCGCTGTTCTAAAGTTCAAAAGCTCTTTTTGGCCGTAGGAAATGATGGCGGAAACATGTACAACAAAAAGTTTTAAAATCTGAGCAAAAAAAAAACACAAAATGGCAGAATTGATCAGGAGCCTGTAAAAAGTTGCAGCACCATTGAAAATCACATTCCTGGCTGGGAGACTCCAGTACACTTTCACCCCTCCTGTAGTCTATGAAGCCACTGTGTAACTTATTCAGTTTAAATGAGACTCCAGTACACTTTCACCCCTGCTGTAGTCTATGAAGCCACTGTGTAACTTATTCAGTTTAAATGAGACTCCAGTACACTTTTCACCCCTCCTGTAGTCTATGAAGCCACTGTGTAACTTATTCGGTTTAAATGAGACTCCAGTACACTTTCCACCCCTCCTGTAGTCTATGAAGCCACTGTGTAACTTATTCAGTTTAAATGAGACTCCAGTACACTTTTCACCCCTCCTGTAGTCTATGAAGCCACTGTGTAACTTATTCAGTTTAAATGAGACTCCAGTACACTTTTCACCCCTCCTGTAGTCTATGAAGCCACTGTGTAACTTATTCAGTTTAAATGAGACTGAGACCAGTACACTTTTCACCCCTCCTGTAGTCTATGAAGCCACTGTGTAACTTATTCAGTTTAAATGAGACTCCAGTACACTTTTCACCCCTCCTGTAGTCTATGAAGCCACTGTGTAACTTATTCAGTTTAAATGAGACTCCAGTACACTTTTCACCCCTCCTGTAGTCTATGAAGCCACTGTGTAACTTATTCAGTTTAAATGAGACTCCAGTACACTTTTCACCCCTCCTGTAGCATATGAAGCCACTGTGTAACTTATTCAGTTTAAATGAGACTCCAGTACACTTTTCACTTTGAAGCCACTCACTTATTCTTTTCACCCCTCCTGTAGCATATGAAGCCACTGTGTAACTTATTCAGTTTAAATGAGACTCCAGTACACTTTTCACCCCTCCTGTAGTCTATGAAGCCACTGTGTAACTTATTCAGTTTAAATGAGACTCCAGCAGAGTGAGGAGGATATTGCTGTCTGATGCCGCGGGCCACAAGCGCCGCCTCACAGAAGCTCGAGGTTTTAATAATGGTGATGTGTTTTAGCAGGTCTGTGTACAAATGTTATAAAGGTCAATTGTGTTTTCATCTTCAAATCAACTGAGGGGGCAAATCTCTGCATCCATGACCTTTAGATATAATTACATGATCCAGATGTTGTATCTATTAAAATTACTTTTATTACGTATACTGAAGTTGTTGTGAGACACTATTATTAAAGGGAGAGCCATCCAGATGTCTAGGATGGGGACAGATAGAGAACCACTCTACCAGTAGCTATGGCTTGGACAGAAATAAGCCAATTGGATATCCAGGGATTACACAGCCAAAACAAGCAGGCCCTCAGAGGTACTACTAAAGGTAGTTACTGTTTCTATAGCAATAGATTCCATCAGGACACGCCCCAACCCTGGTGATGCTGTCCTGACAAGGAAGAGCAGGCAAGATGGTTTAGTGAATCTGAGCCAATAGCTGTTTACGAAAACACTGACTTGTAAATTCTAAGTGTATGTGGACATGTTGGGGGCTGAGGGAGAAAATAATTGAGGTGCAGTTTATAAAAAGATTTAAAACCATTAATAAAATAAATGTAGAATAATCAAGAAGGTTGGATAATGCTTGTGGTGAAAATGAAATGGAATGATACAACTACTAAAAAAGGTGATGTTTTCAGAATTCACATTCAGCCTCTTACTGTCAGACAGCGGTCACATTTAAAAATCATATACCAGGGTGTTCTATGAATTATTCAGAAGAATGCCTCTGCACAATTACAGAGGCCAAATCATTTATCTCCTGTATAATCTCTGGATAGGTAAGAAATATTTTTATCCATCCAACTCAATTCCTTCTCTGTGACACAGAACTACTTTGTCCGTGCTACATAACGGTTTCTCAGGGGTTAGTTTTCTGGGGGCACATTTTTTTTTTTTAATCTCTATGCTCTGTGTCCGTTCCACTTACCCAGGATCAGGTCTGAAGAAGCCCCAGTTAGCTGTCAGGATGGATGGAGCCAGGGATTCTGGATGCATCTTTCTGTCATTGCGGGCCTAATATAATCGCAATCCACAGGCGTGAGACACTGCTTCAGAACCACTCTGGGAAATTAAAAAATTGCCTTCGGCCTCCAATCACATTGTTAGACAGTCAGCCTCCAACATACCCACATACACTCCATTGTATTGATCTGGGATCTGCGTTTCACTTTTTCTCTCTGTATTCAGCTCCATAGATTTTCTGATTAATGAACATGGAGTCGTATGAGCGACATACAAAAGAAGGGAGGAGACTTAAAACGGCAATGAGACTGTATGTCTCATTCACTTAAAGCAATAGAGAGACGTGTTAACAGCTTTGCCCAATCATGTTGCTGTTATGAATGAGGTTGCATCCAATTAGGTAATGGCCATTTAAAATACACAATGCCATTAGTAATCCAAATCAATTTGGATAAAGAATGAGAATTTAATCGAATGCTATTTCCATTTCTTATTGACTGTTTGATAGAATTACCAGTGTCCTCCACCAACCTGTATGATACACTAACCTGCCGTATCTCGTTGTGCCAGTTGACTACCCCTTGCATCATTTACTGATATAGGGACATAAACACAGAAATAAGCAAGGCACTGCCAAACAGTAAATAAACTCAGTGGTTCTATGATAGACTATTTACCATTCTGTCTATCATAGAACCACTGAGTTTATTTACCATTCAGTCTATCATAGAACCACTGAGTTTATTTACCATTCAGTCTATCATAGAACCACTGTGTTTATTTACCATTCAGTCTATCATAGAACCACTGTGTTTGTTTACCATTCAGTCTATCATAGAACCACTGAGTTAATTTACCATTCAGTCTATCATAGAACCACTGTTAATTTACCATTCAGTTTGTTTATTTACCATTCAGTCTATCATAGAACCACTGTGTTTATTTACCATTCAGTCTATCATAGAACCACTGTGTTTATTTACCATTCAGTCTATCATAGAACCACTGTGTTTATTTACCATTCAGTCTATCATAGAACCACTGAGTTAATTTACCATTCAGTCTATCATAGAACCACTGAGTTAATTTACCATTCAGTCTATCATAGAACCACTGAGTTAATTTACCATTCAGTCTATCATAGAACCACTGTGTTTATTTACCATTCAGTCTATCATAGAACCACTGTGTTTATTTACCATTCAGTCTATCATAGAACCACTGAGTTAATTTACCATTCAGTCTATCATAGAACCACTGTGTTTATTTACCATTCAGTCTATCATAGAACCACTGTGTTTATTTCCCATTCAGTCTATCATAGAACCACTGTGTTTATTTACCATTCAGTCTATCATAGAACCACTGTGTTTATTTACCATTCAGTCTATCATAGAACCACTGAGTTAATTTACCATTCAGTCTATCATAGAACCACTGAGTTTATTTACCATTCAGTCTATCATAGAACCACTGTGTTTATTTACCATTCAGTCTATCATAGAACCACTGAGTTTATTTACCATTCAGTCTATCATAGAACCACTGAGTTTATTTACCATTCAGTCTATCATAGAACCACTGAGTTTATTTACCATTCAGTCTATCATAGAACCACTGAGTTTATTTACCATTCAGTCTATCATAGAACCACTGTGTTTATTTACCATTCAGTCTATCATAGAACCACTGAGTTAATTTACCATTCAGTCTATCATAGAACCACTGAGTTAATTTACCATTCAGTCTATCATAGAACCACTGTGTTTATTTACCATTCAGTCTATCATAGAACCACTGAGTTAATTTACCATTCAGTCTATCATAGAACCACTGTGTTTATTTACCATTCAGTCTATCATAGAACCACTGAGTTTATTTACCATTCAGTCTATCATAGAACCACTGTGTTTATTTACCATTCAGTCTATCATAGAACCACTGTGTTTATTTACCATTCAGTCTATCATAGAACCACTGAGTTAATTTACCATTCAGTCTATCATAGAACCACTGAGTTAATTTACCATTCAGTCTATCATAGAACCACTGAGTTAATTTACCATTCAGTCTATCATAGAACCACTGAGTTAATTTACCATTCAGTCTATCATAGAACCACTGTGTTTATTTACCATTCAGTCTATCATAGAACCACTGTGTTTATTTACCATTCAGTCTATCATAGAACCACTGAGTTTATTTACCATTCAGTCTATCATAGAACCACTGTGTTTATTTACCATTCAGTCTATCATAGAACCACTGTGTTTATTTACCATTCAGTCTATCATAGAACCACTGAGTTTATTTACCATTCAGTCTATCATAGAACCACTGAGTTTATTTACCATTCAGTCTATCATAGAACCACTGAGTTTATTTACCATTCAGTCTATCATAGAACCACTGAGTTTATTTACCATTCAGTCTATCATAGAACCACTGAGTTAATTTACCATTCAGTCTATCATAGAACCACTGAGTTTATTTACCATTCAGTCTATCATAGAACCACTGAGTTAATTTACCATTCAGTCTATCATAGAACCACTGAGTTAATTTACCATTCAGTCTATCATAGAACCACTGTGTTTATTTACCATTCAGTCTATCATAGAACCACTGAGTTTATTTACCATTCAGTCTATCATAGAACCACTGAGTTTATTTACCATTCAGTCTATCATAGAACCACTGAGTTTATTTACCATTCAGTCTATCATAGAACCACTGTGTTTATTTACCATTCAGTCTATCATAGAACCACTGTGTTTATTTACCATTCAGTCTATCATAGAACCACTGAGTTAATTTACCATTCAGTCTATCATAGAACCACTGTGTTTGTTTACCATTCAGTCTATCATAGAACCACTGTGTTTATTTACCATTCAGTCTATCATAGAACCATTGAGTTTGTTTACCATTCAGTCTATCATAGAACCACTGAGTTAATTTACCATTCAGTCTATCATAGAACCACTGTGTTTATTTACCATTCAGTCTATCATAGAACCATTGAGTTTGTTTACCATTCAGTCTATCATAGAACCACTGAGTTTATTTACCATTCAGTCTATCATAGAACCACTGAGTTTATTTACCATTCAGTCTATCATAGAACCACTGTGTTTATTTACCATTCAGTCTATCATAGAACCACTGAGTTAATTTACCATTCAGTCTATCATAGAACCACTGAGTTAATTTACCATTCAGTCTATCATAGAACCACTGTGTTTATTTACCATTCAGTCTATCATAGAACCACTGAGTTTATTTACCATTCAGTCTATCATAGAACCACTGAGTTTATTTACCATTCAGTCTATCATAGAACCACTGAGTTTATTTACCATTCAGTCTATCATAGAACCACTGTGTTTATTTACCATTCAGTCTATCATAGAACCACTGTGTTTATTTACCATTCAGTCTATCATAGAACCACTGAGTTAATTTACCATTCAGTCTATCATAGAACCACTGTGTTTGTTTACCATTCAGTCTATCATAGAACCACTGTGTTTATTTACCATTCAGTCTATCATAGAACCATTGAGTTTGTTTACCATTCAGTCTATCATAGAACCACTGAGTTAATTTACCATTCAGTCTATCATAGAACCACTGTGTTTATTTACCATTCAGTCTATCATAGAACCATTGAGTTTGTTTACCATTCAGTCTATCATAGAACCACTGAGTTTATTTACCATTCAGTCTATCATAGAACCACTGAGTTTATTTACCATTCAGTCTATCATAGAACCACTGTGTTTATTTACCATTCAGTCTATCATAGAACCACTGAGTTAATTTACCATTCAGTCTATCATAGAACCATTGAGTTTGTTTACCATTCAGTCTATCATAGAACCACTGAGTTTATTTACCATTCAGTCTATCATAGAACCATTGAGTTTGTTTACCATTCAGTCTATCATAGAACCACTGTGTTTATTTACCATTCAGTCTATCATAGAACCACTGAGTTTATTTACCATTCAGTCTATCATAGAACCACTGAGTTTATTTACCATTCAGTCTATCATAGAACCACTGAGTTTATTTACCATTCAGTCTATCATAGAACCACTGTGTTTATTTACCATTCAGTCTATCATAGAACCACTGTGTTTATTTACCATTCAGTCTATCATAGAACCACTGAGTTAATTTACCATTCAGTCTATCATAGAACCACTGTGTTTATTTACCATTCAGTCTATCATAGAACCACTGAGTTTATTTACCATTCAGTCTATCATAGAACCACTGTGTTTATTTACCATTCAGTCTATCATAGAACCACTGTGTTTATTTACCATTCAGTCTATCATAGAACCACTGAGTTAATTTACCATTCAGTCTATCATAGAACCACTGAGTTAATTTACCATTCAGTCTATCATAGAACCACTGAGTTAATTTACCATTCAGTCTATCATAGAACCACTGAGTTAATTTACCATTCAGTCTATCATAGAACCACTGTGTTTATTTACCATTCAGTCTATCATAGAACCACTGTATTTATTTACCATTCAGTCTATCATAGAACCACTGAGTTTATTTACCATTCAGTCTATCATAGAACCACTGTGTTTATTTACCATTCAGTCTATCATAGAACCACTGTGTTTATTTACCATTCAGTCTATCATAGAACCACTGAGTTTATTTACCATTCAGTCTATCATAGAACCACTGAGTTTATTTACCATTCAGTCTATCATAGAACCACTGAGTTTATTTACCATTCAGTCTATCATAGAACCACTGAGTTTATTTACCATTCAGTCTATCATAGAACCACTGAGTTAATTTACCATTCAGTCTATCATAGAACCACTGAGTTTATTTACCATTCAGTCTATCATAGAACCACTGAGTTAATTTACCATTCAGTCTATCATAGAACCACTGAGTTAATTTACCATTCAGTCTATCATAGAACCACTGTGTTTATTTACCATTCAGTCTATCATAGAACCACTGAGTTTATTTACCATTCAGTCTATCATAGAACCACTGAGTTTATTTACCATTCAGTCTATCATAGAACCACTGAGTTTATTTACCATTCAGTCTATCATAGAACCACTGTGTTTATTTACCATTCAGTCTATCATAGAACCACTGTGTTTATTTACCATTCAGTCTATCATAGAACCACTGAGTTAATTTACCATTCAGTCTATCATAGAACCACTGTGTTTGTTTACCATTCAGTCTATCATAGAACCACTGTGTTTATTTACCATTCAGTCTATCATAGAACCATTGAGTTTGTTTACCATTCAGTCTATCATAGAACCACTGAGTTAATTTACCATTCAGTCTATCATAGAACCACTGTGTTTATTTACCATTCAGTCTATCATAGAACCATTGAGTTTGTTTACCATTCAGTCTATCATAGAACCACTGAGTTTATTTACCATTCAGTCTATCATAGAACCACTGAGTTTATTTACCATTCAGTCTATCATAGAACCACTGTGTTTATTTACCATTCAGTCTATCATAGAACCACTGAGTTAATTTACCATTCAGTCTATCATAGAACCACTGAGTTAATTTACCATTCAGTCTATCATAGAACCACTGTGTTTATTTACCATTCAGTCTATCATAGAACCACTGAGTTTATTTACCATTCAGTCTATCATAGAACCACTGTGTTTATTTACCATTCAGTCTATCATAGAACCACTGTGTTTATTTACCATTCAGTCTATCATAGAACCACTGTGTTTATTTACCATTCAGTCTATCATAGAACCACTGAGTTAATTTACCATTCAGTCTATCATAGAACCACTGAGTTAATTTACCATTCAGTCTATCATAGAACCACTGAGTTAATTTACCATTCAGTCTATCATAGAACCACTGAGTTTATTTACCATTCAGTCTATCATAGAACCACTGAGTTTATTTACCATTCAGACTATCATAGAACCACTGAGTTAATTTACCATTCAGTCTTTCATAGAACCATTGAGTTTGTTTGCCATTCAAACTCAATGGTTCTATGATTTTTATGTATTTATTTTTTATTTAACCTTTATTTAACCAGGTAGGCTAGTTGAGAACAAGTTCTCATTTGCAACTGCAACCTGGCCAAGATAAAGCAAAGCAGTGCGACACAAACAACAACACAGAGTTACACATGGAATAAACAAACGTACAGTCAATAACACAATAGAAAAAAAGAAAGTCTATATACTGTGTGTGGAAATGGTGTGAGGAGATAAGGCAATAAATAGGCCATAGTAGCATGTAATTTCAATTTAGCAAATAAACACTGGAGTGATAGATGTGCAGAGGATGGTGTGCAAGTAGAAATACTGGTGTGCAAAAGAGCAGAAAAGTAAAAAAAAAAATGTGGGGATGAGGTAGGTAGATTGGATGGGCTATTTACAGATGGACTATGTACAGCTGCAGCGATCAGTTAGCTACTTGGATAGCTGATGTTTAAAGTTAGTGAGGGAAATATAAGTCTCCAGCTTCAGCAATTTTTGCAATTCGTTCCAGTCATTGGCAGTAGAGAACTGGAAGGAAAGGCGGCCAAAGGGGGTGTTGGCTTTGGGGATGACCAGTGAGATATACCTGCTGGAGCGCGTGCTACGGGTGGGTGTTGTTATTGTGACCAGTGAGCTGAGATAAGGTGGAGCTTTACCTAGCAAAGACTTATAGATGACCAGGAGCCAGTTGGTCTGGTGACGAATATGTAGTGAGGGCCAGCCGATTAGAGCATACAGGTCTCAGTGGTGGGTAGTGTATGGGGCTTTGGTGACAAAACGGATGGCACTGTGATAGACTGCATCCAATTTGCTGAGCAGAGTGTTGGAGGCTATTTTGTAAATGACATCGCCGAAGTCGAGGATCGTTAGGATCGTCAGTTTTACTAGGGTATATTTGGCGGCGTAAGTGAAGGATGCTTTGTTGTGGAATAGAAAGACGATTCTAGATTGAATTTTGGATTGGAGATGTTTAATATGAGTCTGGAAGGAGAGTTTACAGTCTAGCCAGACACCTAGGTATATTTAGTTCTCCACATATTCTAAGTCAGAACCGTCCAGAGTAGTGATGCTAGTCAGACGGGTGGGTGTGGGCAGCGTACGGTTGAAAAGCATGCATTTAGTTTTACTAGCGTTTAAGAGCAGTTGGAGGCCACGGAAGGAGTGTTGTATGGCATTGAATCTGGTTTGGAGGTTTGTTAACACAGTGTCCAAAGAAGGGCCAGATGTATACAGAATGGTGTTGTCTGCGTAGAGGTGGATCAGGGAATCACCCGCAACAAGAGTGACATCGTTGATATATACAAAGAAAAGAGTCGGCCCGAGAATTGAACCCTGTGGAACCCCCATAGAGACTGCCAGAGGTCCGGACAACAGGCCCTCCAATTTGACACACTAAACTCTGTCTGAGAAGTAGTTGGTGAACCAGGTGAGGCAGTCATTTGAGAAACCAAGGCTGTTGAGTCTGCCGATAAGAATATGGTGATTGAGTCGAAAGCCTTGGCCAGATCGATGAAGACAGCTGCACAGTAAAATCTTTTATCGATAGCGGTTATGATAGCTTTTAGTACCTTGAGCGTGGCTGAGGTGCAACCTTGACCAGCTCGCAAACCGGATTGCACAGCAGAGAGGGTACGGTGGGATTAGAAATGGTCAGTGATCTTTTATTAACTTTGCTTTTGAAGACTTTAGAAAGGCAGGGCAGGATGGATATTGGTCTTTAACAGTTTGGGTCTAGAGTGTCTCCCCCTTTGAAGAGGGGGATGACCGCGGCAACTTCCCAATCTTTAGGGATCTCAGACGACTGATAGACTGAATGGTAAATAAACTCAGTGGTTCTATGATAGTCTGAATGGTAAATAAACTCAGTGGTTCTATGATAGACTGAATGGTAAATAAACACAGTGGTTCTATGATAGACTGAATGGTAAATAAACTCAGTGGTTCTATGATAGACTGAATGGTAAATAAACACAGTGGTTCTATGATAGACTGAATGGTAAATAAACTCAGTGGTTCTATGATAGACTGAATGGTAAATAAACTCAGTGGTTCTATGATAGACTGAATGGTAAATAAACTCAGTGGTTCTATGATAGACTGAATAGTAAATTAACTCAGTGGTTCTATGATAGACTGAATGGTAAATTAACTCAGTGGTTCTATGATAGACTGAATGGTAAATTAACTCAGTGGTTCTATGATAGACTGAATGGTAAATAAACTCAGTGGTTCTATGATAGACTGAATGGTAAATAAACTCAGTGGTTCTATGATAGACTGAATGGTAAATAAACTCAGTGGTTCTATGATAGACTGAATGGCTCCGACCTCCAAATATTTACAGAGAGAATTTCCATAGGGAGGGCTCTTTTTGGTTGGACCGAGATGAAGGAACACTTCTTAGGCATTGTGCTTTAAGGAATTCTGCTGCTTTTGGGAATTCTTATCGTTCTCAAAGTTCTGGAAAGGTGGAGTCAATGAACCACAACTTGAAGGAATACATTGCCAAATTCCTAACTGAAAGACTTTGAATTGAGTATCAATGATATACTGAAGGGCTTTGAACTGGATATCAATGCAAGTACAGGTGCTGCTCAGCTCAAGGTCCAGGAGGATCTCCACTGACCAGCTGGCTCTCAGCCACTAAGTTAATGATTGTTCCCACCAGAGAGTTTAGGGACACTGAACCTATCTAGACCTGAGCCCACAAACCTACAATTGAATTGCTTTCACTCTCCAGGGACTGTGAAAAGTTAGGAGATGCATTGGGAGTTTAATGTGTGTGTGTGTACACTAAGTAACAAGATCTGGAGTTACATGCAGGGCTGAACAGGGAAGGATGGGTTACGGAGGGATTACAGTATATGCCTATATTTTGTTATCACACAAAGCATTGGCTTGACCTAAATAGACAGCCTACATGTTACTGTACGTCTAGACTCGTATAAACTGTATACAAGGAGAACGGTACACAGGTCCCAATATTGTGTCTGTATGAGACGTGATAAAGAGGAGGTCCTGATCATTAACTACAGATAATAATAATAATAATAATATATGCCATTTAGCAGATGCTTTTATCCAAAGCGACTTACAGTCATGTGTGCATACATTCTACGTATGATCCTGATGACACTACATTGTCAACCAATAGGAGATGAGAAGAGACAGATATCATCTCTTTCAGATAAAAGGCTGGTAACACGGCCTTCAAGGCTTTGCTGAAGGATTTTAGAGCTGTACGGTGTGCTTGTTTTTACACAATGCCACTGTGGACCTGTGTGTGCACTGCCAAGGTTATTTCACTGCTTCGATAGCTTCAACAATGAGGTGAAATGAGATGGTAAATTCATTTCAATCTTGTTATCGAGTTAAAATGACTCATATCTCATTCACTCATGTACATTTTTTAAAAAGGCACAGAAAACCTTATTTCTGACCAATGATGTAGCCTACACGCTGTGCCGTGGAAACCACATGGTGACAGTGAAGTCTGCATCATTTATTGAAATGACTGGAAGTCACCAATTCGGTCTATATTTAATTCATGAATATATGACATCATATTTATGAAGATGTGAAATTAGATAATAATTCTTCATAATAATGCATTGATGGCAGCCATATTTAGCTTCCTATTCAATATGCCAGACGAGCTGCCTCCTTGTCCGACTGGACTGACCATTACTCAAGGAAATGGCCACCTTTACTTTCACCCTTCACCAGATCCCAGCCTGATAGATTTTCTGCCAGAATAAACAACAAACTGAGCACATCCTCGGTCAAAGTAGACTTCTGCCCTTGATCCTCCAATACACTTACCAAACTGTGAACTTCAAGAAGCATTGAATACAAGGGAATACGACACACAAAAAGATGGCATTTTATTTGCAAACTGATAAATAACATGGAGCTTGTGATGCTCTAGTAACCTCGGTGTCAGAGCCACATGGTTGGGATTCAGATAACACTCATTCATCAATTAGGCTCTTTTCATAGAGCTGAGCAGAAGAAATCATTCATCTCATCCCCTGACTTCATATACGTACCCACAAGGCCAATTACATCATGTTTTCCATTATATTGACATGATTAGCAGCTTCATGGAGGAGATCCTACAGTTAGTTGTCAAGCTTTTTATCAACAGGAGCAATAGAACAATACTATAGATATTCCTCAATAACTAAACCAAATCCTCCAGAATAATAAACTAATCAGAGAACATGGGGATTGTCACACATCAACAGCCTCTCTCTCTCCCAGACTCCCACAGCGTGGCTTGTGTGACTGCATAGCCTTATTGCATAACACCCGAGTCCCCAATCAACCGTCCCCCAGATGGAAGCTGCAGCCGAGCTAGGCCTCCTGTTTTGGAGAGAGGTGAGTCAGGGGTTGGTGTCCTAGAGGACAGGGCTGAAGATATCCAGGCTCGTTAACCCGCAGGCTCAGCCCTCACATGATTGGGATTCAAGTGCCAACAAGATGTTTGGTGTCACCTTTAAGATTAGCCTGCGCCCGCCCCAGAGTTAGCAGTGAGTTAATCATCTGCACTCTTTGATGTCTCCCCCTGTTCCTTCACAAACTCCCAGTAATAATTGAAAGCATCAAAGGCTTCCCCTCATCTAATCCCTGGCTGTGGCAAATCCCCTGTTCACTCCTCTGCCTCTTTTTTAAACCACACAGAAAAAAATTATGTCTTAAATTAATGTGCTTAGCATTTCCATCAAGACATGACAGATCTTTGCAAATTATCCCTTTGAATAGGTCACAGTTTTAAATTTCTACCAATCAGTGTAGCGCAGTTATTAGCCCCCTCCCTCCCTCCCTCCCTCCCCTCTCTCTCTCTCTCTCTCTCTCTCTCTCTCTCTCTCTCTCTCTCTCTCTCTCTCTCTCTCTCCCTCTGTCCCTCTGTCTCTCTCTCTCTCTCTCTCTCCTCTCTCTCTCTCTCTCTCTCTCTCTCTCTCTCTCTCTCTCTCTCTCTCTCTCTCTCTCTCTCTCTCTCCCTCCCTCTGTCCCTCTGTCCCTCTGTCTCTCTCTCTCTCTCTCTCCCTCTCTCTCTCTCTCTCTCTCTCTCTCTCTCTCTCTCTCTCTCTCTCTCTCTCTCTCTCTCTCTCTCCCTGTCCCTCTGTCTCTCTCTCTCTCTCTTGATTGGTCTGTCAGACACTGTCCCTCAACTTATGGCAGGCAGCAATGTAGTGCGCTGCCAACCCACAGCTCTCTGCGTCCTCCCCCAACAGGGAGCCTACTCTCATCAGAGAGATCTTTGAAACCTTGAATAAGGGTTTCAAATTTGGGGAAATGACACTCTCTAATTGTTTTATATTTTTTACATTTTGTCAGGAAATGCAGCTCCGTCTCAGGCTCTGCTGTTGTGCAGTGGTTTCACAGCCGTTCCTCTACAGGAAGCCAGGTTTTCCTGTGTCTACCCTTCTCAATGGCAAGGCTATGCTCACTGAGGCTGTACTTTGTCAAGGTTTTTCTAAGGTTTTGATCAGTAACCATTGGGATTTTATTTTCCAATGTTGTAAATATGAGTCCTTTGATTGGTTCATGATTTTGTTTATTGGAATTCTTTCTTTTGAAGCAGTGCTGGTGTCAGCTCAGTTGGTTAGGTCCAACACCAGCTGACTGAGAGGGCTCGTTTCTGGGCTCAGCTCTTGGGTTTTGAAGTGCTTTAAATTGCAGACTTGAATTTGGACTTGAATTTAGATGTAGCCAATATTTTAAAAATGATATTTTGTGTATTTTCATTATTCCTGGAAAGCAGCCCAATTCTGCCCTACATGAATTAGTTGGTGTATTTCTCTGAACTTGTCGGATTTTCCGACAGAAATCTGCATGTTGGGCTTCAATTGGATGTTTGTCCCACAGTTTATTGAGTGGCCCCCAAACCTCACTTCTGTAAAGAGCTATGTGTAGGATTACACTGTCAAATATTTTGGTCCAAATTCTAATTGGGATGTTGATTTTGAATAATTTCATTTTTATTGCATACAATGCTCTGTGGGCTTTTTCTTTGAGTGCATTCACTGCCATATTAAAGTTTCCCAAGAGGGGCCTCCCGGATGGCGCAGTGGCTAAGGGCGCTGTACCACCAGAGACTCTGGGTTCGCGCCCAGGCTCTGTCACAACTGGCCCAGTGTCATCCGGGTTAGGGAGGGCTTGGCCGGTAGGGATATCCTTGTCTCATCGCACACCAGCGACTCCTGTGGTGGGCCAGGCGCAGTGCACGCTAACCAAGGTTGCCAGGTGCACAGTGTTTCCTCTGACACATTGGTGCAGCTGGCTTCTGGCTTGGATGCGTGCTGTGTTAAGAAGCAGTGCGGCTTGGTTGGGTCGTGTATCGGAGGACGCAAGACTTTCAACCTTTGTCTCTCCCGAGCCCGTACGGGAGTTGTAGCGATGAGACAAGATAGTAGCTACTAACAATTGGATGCCACGAAATTGGGGAGAAAAAGGGGTAAAATTCCAACAAAGAAAACACACAAAAAAAATCCCGATGCAGATATGGTCAGATATGGTCAGGTGTCATTTTTAGTGTGTTTAGTGTGTTCAGTTATGGTGTTGTTCAGGGTGAATTTGTATTTGTGTTTCTCACATGATTTTCGTTTATTGGGAATTTACTGCCAGGGCCCAATTATGGCAATATTACTCTAGAATATTAATGTTCTGTTGAAGACCTTCTTTGGTTGGTGATAGAAGTACCAAGTCATCAGCATGTATTTCACCTCTGTGTCAAATAGTATGAGTCCTGGGGTTGGAGAATGGTCCAACCATGTCTGCTAATTCCTTGATATAAATGTTGAAAAGATTTGGACTCAAACTGCAGCCTTGTCTCACACCTTGACGTTGTGAAAATAATTATGTTCTTTATATATATATATATACAGTGAGGGAAAAAAGTATTTGATCCCCTGCTGATTTTGTACGTTTGCCCATTGACAAATAAATGATCAGTCTATAATTTTAATGGAAGGTTTATTTGAACAGTGAGAGACAGAATAACAACAACAAATCCAGAAAAACGCATGTCAAAAATATTATAAATTGATTTGCATTTTAATGAGGGAAATAAGTATTTGACCCCCTCTCAACAGAAAGATTTCTGGCTCCCAGGTGTCTTTTATACAGGTGACGAGCTGAGATTAGGAGCACACTCTGAAAGGGAGTGTATAAAAGACACCTGTCCACAGAAGCAATCAATCAATCAGATTCCACACTCTCCACCATGGCCAAGAACAAAGAGCTCTCCAAGGATGTCAGGGACAATATTGTAGACCTACATAAGGCTGGAATGGGCTACAAGACCATCGCCAAGCAGCTTGGTGAGAAGGGGATAACAGTTGGTGCGATTATTTGCAAATGGAAGAAACACAAAATAACTGTCAATCTCCCTCGGCCTGGGGCTCCGTGCAAAATCTCACCTTGTGGAGTTGCAATGATCATGAGAACAGTGAGGAATCAGGCCAGAACTACACGGGAGGATCTTGTCAATGATCTCAAGGCAGCTGGGACCATAGTCACCAAGAAAACAATTGGTAACACACTACGCCGCAAAGGACTTAAATCCTGCAGCGCCGCAAGGTCCCCCTGCTAAAGAAACCACATACACATGCCTGTCTGAAGTTTGCCAATGAACATCTGAATGATTCAGAAGATAACTGGGTGAAAGTGTTGTGGTCAGATGAGACCAAAATGGAGCTTTTTGGCATCAACTCAACTTGCCGTATTTGGAGGAGGAATGCTGCCTATGACCCCAAGAGCACCATCCCCACCGTCAAACATGGAGGTGGAAACATTATGCTTTGGGGGTGTTTTTCTGCTAAGGGGACAGGACAACTTCACGGCATCAAAAGGACGATGGACGGGGCCATGTACCGTCAAATCTTGGGTGAGAACCTCCTTTCCTCAGTCAGGACATTGAAAATGGATCGGTATTCCAGCATGACCCACCCAAAACACACGGCCAAGGCAACAAAGGAGTGGCTCAAGAAGAAGCACATTAAGGTCCTGGAGTGGCCTAGCCAGTCTCCAGACCTTAATCCCATAGAAAATCTGTGGAGGGAGCTGAAGGTTTGAGTTGCCAAACGTCAGCCTCGAAACCTTAATGACTTGGAGAAGATCTGCAAAGAGGGAGTGAGACAAAATCCCTCCTGAGATGTGTGCAAACCTGGTGGCCAACTCCAAGAAACGTCTGACCTCTGTGATTTTTGCTACCAAGTACTAAGTAATGTTTTGCAGAGGGGTCAAATACTTATTCCCTCATTAAAATGTAAATAATTTTATAACAAATTTTGACAGGTTTTTTCTGGATTTTTTTGTTGTTATTCTGTCTCTCACTGTTCAAATAAACCTTCCATTAAAATTGAAGACGTAACATTTCTTAGTCAGTGGGTAAACCTACAAAATCAGCAGGGGATCAAACATATTTTTTCCCTCATACAGTGGGGAGAACAAGTATTTGATACATTGCCGATTTAGCAGATTTTCCTACTTACAAAGCATGTAGAGGTCTGTAATTTTTATCATAGGTACACTTCAACTGTGAGAGATGGAATCTAAAACAAAAATCCAGAAAATCACATTGTATGATTTTTAAGTAATTCATTTGCATTTTATTGCATGACATAAGTATTTGATCACCTACCAACCAGTAAGAATTCCGGCTCTCACAGTCCTGTTAGTTTTATTTTAAGAAGCCCTCCTGTTCTCCACTCATTACCTGTAACTGCACCTGTTTGAACTCGTTACCTGTATAAAAGACACCTGTCCACACACTCAATCAAACAGACTCCAACCTCTCCACAATGGTAGAGACCAGAGAGCTATGTAAGGACATCAGGGATAAATTGTAGACCTGCACAAGGCTGGGATGGGCTACAGGACAATAGGCAAGCTGTGTTGTGATGGGACGGGTCTAGTCGTGCTGTCCTGAGGTGTGTCTGGTCTGGTGTTGGGCCTGGTCTTGTAGAGCTGTGCTGTAATAAACCGTGTCTGGCTCTTTTCTCCTCGGGATGGTGGAGGTACTGTTGTTTCAGAATGTGGGGCGGGGGACCTCTGTTGCTGGGGTGATGGGTGGGTGGGTCCCTGCTAAGTGTTGCATCTTTTAGGTCCTTGGCAAAGGTTCTGATACTGTCCTGATCAAGATGTACATTATGGTATAAGTGTTGACATGTCATAGTGGGGTGCTGTGCCTTTCTGACGTTGAGCAGAGAGGCACAGTCCACAGTGATCTATTGATTTATTTTGTCGATCAACTTTCCTGGGAAGTCTTTTCTTGGTAGGAGGGTGGACACAACTATATTGGTTGTTGGGAACATAGCCTGTGCCTGTTCCTCCACTCTTCTCACTGCCCCAGATACATTTTCCCCTTTGGCATGAAGGTTGTTTGTGCCAGTGTGGATGATGATGTTGTCAGGGGTGTCAATCCTGGTCTGACTGAGTAGCTGCATTGCACTGTCAGTTGTAGGAAACCAGAACTTATACACCTGGTGTCTAGGGAATCATCTTTCCTGGGCTAAGAACTTCGCATTTGAATCAATAAGGATTGCAGTTGTGGGTGATTGTCTGGCTGGAGCAGACTGGGAGACTGGTATTCTGACCTGGACTGGAGCAGACTGGGAGGCTGGTATTCTGACCTGGACTGGAGCAGACTGGGAGGCTGGTATTCTGACGGGGACTGGAGCAGACTGGGAGGCTGGTATTCTGACCTGGACTGGAGCAGACTGGGAGGCTGGTGTTCTGACCTGGGCTGGAGCAGACTGAGAGGCTGGTAGGTTGACCTTGGCTGGAGCAGGCAGGGTGGCTGGTAGCTTGACCTGGGCTGGAGCAGACTGTGCTGGAGCAGACTGGGACGCTGGTTGGCTGACCTGGGCTGGAGCAGACTGGGACGCTGGTTGGCTGACATGTGCTAGAGCAGACTGGGATGCTGGTTGGCTGACCTGGGCTGGAGCAGACTGGTAGGCTGGTGCAGTGTCATCCGGCTGTGTGGTGGAGGCCATGCTGGTCTCAGGTTCTGCTTGTGTTATGCCAAGCTGATGGACATGTTCTCTAGATGCAGAGGACATAATGACTCACTGCTGGTTGAGGTGGTCAATGCACCTCTCTCTTTGTTCTAGCTCCGTTCTTGTTGTGCTCAGATGGTCTCTGAGGTCATCATTTGTCTGACTCAGTTTGGCCATTCTGCATTCTAATTTAGCAATAGATGCTCTGCTCTCCTCCCTCAACTGTTTCAACTCTTCTTTTAGTTTATGTACAGTGTCCTCCTCTTGTTCTCCTCTCCTCTCATCTCTCTCTCTCTCTCTCTCTCTCTCTCTCTCTCTCTCTCTCTCTCTCTCTCTCTCTCTCTCTCTCTCTCTGTCTCTCTGTGTGTCTCTCTCTGTCTCTGTCTCTGTCTCCGTCTCTCTCTCTCTGTCTCTGTCTCCGTCTCTCTCTGTCTCTGTCTCTCTCTCTCTCTTCTCTCTGTCTCTCTGTGTGTCTCTCTCTCTGTCTCTCTCTCTGTCTCTCTGTGTGTCTCTCTCTCTGTCTCTCTCTCTGTCTCTCTCTCTGTGTGTCTCTCTCTCTGTGTGTCTCTCTCTCTGTGTGTCTCTCTCTCTCTCTGTGTCTCTCTCTCTCTGTGTCTCTCTCTCTCTGTGTCTCTCTCTCTCTGTGTCTCTCTCTCTCTCTCTGTCTCTCTCTCTCTCTGTCTCTCTCTCTCTCTCTTTTCCGCTTTCATATTTTCTGTGGTTCCTTTGTCTTCTACACACTGATTTGAAAGACCAAGCAATTCATTCTGGTTCTCTTGAAACTCCTATCCTTCACTCTGTTTGCCTGAATAGTGAAAATGTCTGTACGGTGTGCACATTGTAGATTTCTGCTTGGTTCCACTGGTTCTAAAAGGGGAGTGGGGGAGTAATATCTAAGTGTATGTGAACACCAATAGCTACTGATCTCTTGTAATGTTGACTTTGGGGAAGACAGAAATGAGAGGACACAGTCAATAGAGAGAAACTGTAATGTCATCTTTTTGTAGGCACTAACTCTGCCATGGTTTATTGGACAAAGCCTATGGGGAAAATGAATGACGTTTTTGTAGGGGTTTTGGATAAACGCCAGAAATAAGGTCAGAGGTTAACACAAGTTTAGGAGAATTTATGCGTTTTGGTCAGTCAGATAATCTTCGTCAGCTAACGCCACTTTTTTGTGAATTTAAGAATTTATGTAATGATAGAAACACATAAAGGATTCATGATTCATAAAGGTCACGTTAATTGACTGCTATTATCTCATAGAACAAAAGGTATAAGATCTCCTAAGCCTGTGTTAAACTTTGACCTTATTTTCAGCATTTATTCCAAAACCCTATTCATTCCCAATTCATTTTTCCCATAGGGATTGCTCAACGAATCAGATGTAACTTATTTCCAGCCTTTAGGGCAACAAGTTGGAAAGTTCTATAATGTGGGGCTAAAATATAATTCAAAGTGCCAAGTTTAGATCTAAGATGCCTAACATGGTCAGAGAAGTACATTTTAAATCCAAATGAAAACCACCAGATTGCACATCATATACTGTATTATGTCCTAATGCATAAGATGAAACTGACCTACGTAATGCAGTTATGATTTTAAAGGCCCAGTGCAGTCCGAAATGTGATTTTCCTGTGTTTTATATATATTTCACACTCTGAGGTTGGGTAACTGTGATGGCGCCGGAGAAAATGGCTGATGGTTTACGTGCTAACTGATTGTGTTATTATGTTCATTTTTTGCGTAGTTTGTAACTTATTCTTTAAATGATTTTGTACATAATATTGCTGCTACTGTAACCGATATGAAACGGCGAGCTAGTTAGCGGTGGTGCGCGCTAATAGCGTTTCAATCGGTGACGTCACTCGCTTTGAGACCTTGAAGTAGTGGTTCCCTTTGAGTGAATGGTAACGATGCTTCGTGGGTGTCAATTGTTGATGTGTGCAGAGGGTCCCTGGTTCTCGCCCGGGTAGGGGCGAGGGGACGGACTAAAGTTATACTGTTACATTGATGCTGTTGACCCGGATCACTGGTTGCTGCGGAAAAGGAGGAGGTCAAAAGGGGGGTGAGTGTAACGGATGTGAAACGGCTAGCTAGTTAACTGTGGTGCACGCTAATAGCGTTTCAATCGGTGACGTCACTCGATTTGAGACCTTGAAGTAGTGCTTCCCCTTGCTCAGCTTTTGTGGAGCGATGGGTAACGATGCTTCGTGGGTGACTGTTGTTGATGTGTGCAGAGGGTCCCTGGTTCGAGCCCGGCGAGGGGAGGGACTAAATGTAAACTGTTACACTACCGTCTCTTATGACCTGATAACTTCTGGACATCAGAACAGCGATTACTCACCACGAACTGGCAGAAGCTTTTTTTCCCTTTAACGAGTCCGACAAGCCTGACGACATACTGCTTTCCTGGGAACAGTCCCAAATCACCGTCATTTATGTGAAGAGATGACAGAGAAAAGAAGAGATGGAGGAGAAAAAGAGGACGGAGGTTGGCGCTCTTCTGAGGATTCGTAAGGTGATCGAATAAATCCCCCCTACCTTCCGTTCTTCTAGCTAACATGCAATCATTGGAAAATAAAATGGTACGGGTAGGTAACAACACATCCGCCACGCCAATCCTCAACACAGGGGTCCCTCAGGGGTGTATGCTCATTCCCCTCCTGTACTCTCTGTTCACTCATGAATGCACGGCAAGGCACAACTCCAACACCATCATTAAGTTTGCCGATGGCACAACAGTGGTAGTCCTGATCACCGACCACGACGAGACAGCCTATGGGGAGGAGGTCAGAGACCTGGCCGTGTGGTGCCAGGACAACAACCTCTCCCTCAATTTGATCAAGACAAAGGATATGATTGTGGACTACAGGAAAAGGAGGACCGAGCACGCCCCCATTCTCATCGACGGGGCTGTAGTGGAGCAGATTGAGAGCTTCAAGTTCCCTCACCAACAAGCTAACATGGTCCAAGCACACTAAGACAGTCATGAGAGTGCACGACAAAACCTATTCCCCCTCAGGAGACTGAAAAGATTTGGCATGGGTCCTCAGATCCTCAAAATGTTCTACAGCATGCGCCATTGAGAGCATCCTTACTGGTTACATCACTGCCTGGTATGGCAACTGCTCGGCCTCCGACCGCAAGGCACTACAGAGGGTAGTGCGTCCGGCCCAGTACATCACTGGGACCAAGCTTACTGCCATCCAGGACCTCTACACCAGGCGGTGTCAAGCGGTGTCAGGAAGGCCTCAACAATTGTCAAAGACTCCAGCCACCTTAGTCATAGACTGTTCTCTCTGCTACCACACTTTAAGAGGTACCGGAGCGCCAAGTCTAGGTCCAAGAGGCTTCTAAACAGCTTCTACCCCCAAGCCATAAGACTTCTAATCAAATCGCTGCCCAGATTATTTACATTGTCGCCCCTCTTTTACACCGCTGCTACTCTCTGTTATTATCTATGCGTAGTCACTTTAATAACTCTACCTACATGTACATATTACCTCAATTACCTCGACTAATCGGTTCCCAGTTCACATTGACTCTGTACTGGTACCCCCTGTATATAGCGTCCACATTGACTCTGTACCGGTACCCCCTGTATATAGTCTTGCTATTGTTATTTTACTGCTGGCCTTTAACTACTTGTAACTTTTATTTCTTGTAAGTAAACATTTCACTGTAAGGTTTACACCTGTTGTATTCGGCGCATGTGAATAATAACATTTGACTTGATTTGATAATATTGTGAAGTTTTGAAAATTATGATAATGTCCTTTTAGTTGAAAAGCTGTTTGAAATAATCGCCTGCCTGGTGACATCGCCAGGCGTTAAATTAATCAATAGAGCAATAACAGCTCGTTTTCAGTTTTCTCCTCCCCATTCAGATCACTCCTAGACAGGCCGAGCAACATTCCTGCTTGAGAAATGTATCTTTACTGAGAATCTATTGTTGTTTCTGTTTGACAATTTTATTTTTTTTTAAATCAAAGAAAGGTATTTCATTGTTACCCAGAAATGATTTGATATTGAGATAAAAATGGCTGAATTGGACCTTTAAATATATATATATATATATATATATATATATATATATATATATATATATATATATATATATATATATATATATATATATAAAGAGATCTGAAAAACCCACGTAAATCTGTAAAACTTTTTCTAAGATTTATAGCATTTTGCAAAGCCCAAGATGCAAGCTTTAAACACGTGTCACGCCCTTGTGTTCCCTTTATTATTGTGGTTAGGCCAGGGTGTGACATGGGTGATTATGTGTTTGTCTTGTCTAGGGGTTTTGTAGATTGACGGGGTTGTGTTTAGTGTAGTATTCTAGGTAAGTCTATGGTTGCCTAGAGTGGTTCTCAATCAGAGGC
The DNA here is from genome assembly GCF_021184085.1 of Oncorhynchus gorbuscha. Taxonomy (NCBI): domain Eukaryota; kingdom Metazoa; phylum Chordata; class Actinopteri; order Salmoniformes; family Salmonidae; genus Oncorhynchus; species Oncorhynchus gorbuscha. The sequence goes on from NC_060182.1 coordinate 12,346,393, forward strand.
AGGTGTTTATTGTTGTCTCTGATTAGGAACCATATTTAGGCAGCCATATTCTTTGGGTATTTCATGGATGATGTTTCCTCTCTCTGTGTTTTGCACCAGTTAAGACTGTTTCGGATTTTCCACGTTTTGTATATGTATATTGTTCATCATTATCATCTTTATTAAAGATGTTCAACCATAACCACGCTGCATTTTGGTCCTCCTCTCCTTCCCAGGAAGAAAACCGTAACATGACATACTGTACCTAAATTGTGAAATCTAAGTGGCTTTACTGGCATAACTAGCATTAGTCCTCTACATTGGCCTGCTATAGCTAGCCTTTCACCTGCAACCAGACTATATCTTCAACATAATAAGGTGGTTACAATACATACATACATACATACATACATACATACATACATACATACATACATACATCTCCCAATTCACCAAAACACTATTTATCTCCACACCACACCAGTGTCATGCCCAGACACACTGGCTTGCTCTCTGAAATTACATTCCTAATCTCTCCCACTGCTGAGCCATGGCCCAAAACCTTGGCTAATTGGGATAAAATAGAATTCACCATCAGCCTCGCCTGTCTGAAATCTGAGTCTGAAATATTAGATAATGATGGAGATTTCTGATGAATACCGGCTTAGCACAATCAACCTTCATTAGAATACACTTTATGAATAATGGTCATCGTTCCTGAGAAAATAATGAACCACCTGTCTTCATCAGAGGTTTATTCTGTTTAATGTTTGGGAATTTAAGGGAACCTGACCAAAATGTTGTGTACCCTGGTTCACCATCAACTGTGCAACAACAATCATTTTGTCCTGATGAACATTAAATATAGATAATGTGACAGATTAAAGTCAATACTGGCAGTAAGGGATTGTTTTTGACAAAGACTGTCTACAAAAATGCCTTTATCGTTATAGAACAGACCAGCGTCTCCAATTCAGTACTCCACACTCCCCAGACCCTTCCTTTATGGAACAGCCCAGTGTCTCTAATACAATAATCCACACTCCCTTTCCTTCTCTCTTGACTGAATGTCAACTGCCTTCCCTGGTCCCTGAAAGCTGATTTTTACACCACCGTAGGATTTCCATAATCGCTTTATCCATGCGATGTGATCAGCCTCTCACACAAAGAGGAAGACATTAGCCCCAATTTGAACTGCCACAGATTTGCCAAACAGAGGGTGCTGTTTGCCGCTGATAAGGGAGGAAAGGGTTGGAAGGACTCTGACTGAAGGGTTGGGAAGAGTGGTGAAATGCCAAGCAAGACAACCAACCCGGGTTTAATACTGAAAATCAACAATTCTTCTCAAAGATCAGCCTTTTTGGAGACATCTTTTCCTTGCAGGAAAATCTGTCTATGAAATGTAGTAATTTGATCAAACAATCCAATAGGATGTACTAGTTATTCACACACAGACAACCTAATGAGATGGATGTGTGAGTGACAAACAGACGTACACATTTACAGTGTACTAAAACACTGAGCTACTGTAAATAACCTATTTGTCTTTCTATGGTTTTGTTCCAAGATATAAACACAGCATGTAAAGTGTTGGTCCCATGTTTCTTGAGCTGAAATAAAAGATCCCATAACTTTTCCATATGCACAAAAAAGCTTATTTCTCTTAAATTTTGGGCACAAATGTGTTCACATCCCTTTTAGTGAGCATAATCCATCCACATGACAGGTGTGGCATATCAATAATCTGATTAAACAGCATGATCATTACACAGTTGCACCTTGTGCCGGGGACAATAAAAGGCCACTCTAAAATGTACAGTTTTATCACACAACACAATGCCACAAATGTCTCAAGTTTTGAGGGACCGTGGATTGGTATGCTGACTGCAAGAATGTTCACTAAAGCTGTTGTCATTTCTCTACCATAAGCCGCCTCGAACATCGTTTTAGCAATACGTCCAACTGGCCTCACAACCACAGACCACGGCTTCTTCATCTGAGACCAGTCACCAGGAGTATTTCTGTCTGTAAAAAAGCCCTTTTGAGGGGAAAAACTCTGATTGGCTGTTCCTGACTCCCAAGTGAGTGGGCTTATGCCCTCCCATGCCCACCCATGGCTGCGCCTTTGCCCATTCATGTGAAATCCATAGATTAGGGCCTAATTAATTTCAAATGACTGATTTCCTTACTGTAACTCAGTAAAATCGTTGAAATTGTTGCATGTTGCGTTTATATTTTTGTTCAGTATATTTTAAAATCTGCCTCCAGCAGCAGGTTGTGATAAGGGTGGGTGTTTGTACAATATGTATCAGACACATACAGTATATTTAGAGAGGTAGGACATTGAGGTTTCTGCATTATGATGCATTTACATTACATGGCAGTCATGTTAGTTCCTCATGGGCAATATTGACCAAAAGCAGTTCACAGAATTATCAGAATTTAAACAATGCTATGTACAAGATTCCAATTTTCGTCATGAATGGACAAATGGAATGCTTAAAGGTGCTAACACAGTGTCCATTCTAAAAGTTGGCCCAACTGTCTAAATCTATTTCTCTAGTTTGTTAGTATCTGTCCATGTGGCAGGGAAAGGTACCTGTATTCCCAGTAGGCTGTTAAACAGACAGATCCTGTCGACTCTCTGTTACTTTACCAGAACTCCCCAGGAGACCATCTGGACAAGAGCTCTGTAGAAAAACATCATGGTACCACTCTGGCTCATGTTTGAGACAACTACACATAGACAGACAGAGTTCTGTTTTCGCATGGTAAAAAGCATTAATGGAAGCTTCTGCTGTTCCTGTCATGTCCCAAACATCTGGCCACAGAGGTGGGCAGTGAAGTGTTGGAGCGAAAGGGGAGCGCCTGCATGTTTGAGAAGGCTGCCTAGCTGTCGGCTGCAGCAGTGTGGAGAGGAGAAGAGAGGAGGCTGGGTGGGGGGGTGGTGGACCCAGCTGGGAAGACGGATGTCTGACAGGTGTTTGAGCTCTTACCTGAGGCAAGCTGCACTGGGCATTGTCATCATACGTCAAGAACAAACGTAAATTAGGAAATTTAAATGATAAGGCCTCTGAATTTTTGGCGGGTAATTACCCATCTTAATTAAAATGAGTTACACCAGATGGGAGACAGCTTGCACTATGGAAATGAGCCAATTTTGCTGTAAACACAGTTCTTGTTAAAGTGTGGAACTTACAATAGCTAACATGTATCCATGCATGTGTGCCAGAGAGGATGTCACCATCCTGAGGTATCTGTGACTCCATTCGGGTCATTTGCATTAAACCTTTGGCTTTTGTACACCATGTTTTCTATACAATAGGACCTGCCATCCATGATCTCCATCATTCCCATGTCAGTTGATTAAAAACCTCCTCCATTAGTTATCTACAGTGGGGAGAACAAGTATTTGATGCACTGCCGATTTTGCAGGTTTTCCCACTTACAAAGCATGTAGAGGTCTGTATTTTTGTTTTATTTATTAAGTTCTGCTTTTCTGATGTATCAAATACTTATGTCATGCAATAAAATGCAAATGAATTACTTAAAAATCATACAATGTGATTTTCTGGATTTTTGTTTTAGATTCCGTCTCTCACAGTTGAAGTGTACCTATGATAAAAAATTACAGACCTCTACATGCTTTGTAAGTAGGAAAACCTGCAAAATCGACAGTGTATCAAATACTTGTTCTCACCACTGTATTTCCTGCTGCATTAGCCAAGGTTCTCATACAGAGCCGTGTGCACATTAAAATAATCTTTACAACGGTTACTCTGTTATTGGTCAGTGAGACATCAGCGGTACCCAATCAGAGTTCTACCTCAATTTCTGCACCTTGGAACATCTTGACAAAACACAGTAAAGTGCCCTTTGCAGCCCTTTTCAAATGGTTTAATATATAATTGCTCTGGCGCAGACTAAAAGGTTTCCACATGATTGCTCCTAACCAGGATTTCATAGGGTGATGGAAAGAAAGGAGCTGCTTTACTGCTTTATGCCCACTGATATGAGCAACACCAGACAGACTGGAGAGGAGTGAGCTTTATACGGGTTTGTATGTATGACGCTTTAAAACCAATGCTCTAATGAAAAAAATAACTACTCCGTGTTCAAGGGCACTCTGCTATATTCTGGGCCACATTTATGATGTTATGGGTTCTTAGGTCACTTGGACATTTATAGCTGCCTCTCTAACGCACATCCAGTGGAGAGCTTTCTAGGAGCTGTCTCATTAGTTTAGGTTAAGCATGGGTTGTTTCTGCTGTCAAAGGCCATATGCATTCTGCCCCTACCCTACTTTATTGCTTTCATTTGGGGTTGTCATTTTCAATTCTGAAGATGTACTCAATGTCATTTGTTCTTATTCATCCCAGGTCCCAAGACATTCAAGAATACTAATGACTGTGTCAAACTCAACTAGAAAATTATCAATATCAAACTTTGAGGGGGAAAAAACGGTGTTTTCTAACACACTTTTTTCATTAGTGAAGAATACAAGGGTCTATAGATACTTCGCATGAAATAATTAGAAAACCTGTTTACATCGATGCATGGTCAATAGATACTAGGCCTAATAGTATATTGTTATTATTTATCAACAAAATGACTCTTGATGTGTCAAATGAGTCCTGTTGCTAAATTGTATGGAGCCAGACCAGATTCTGAGCAATGTTTGGATGAGACCGTTAAATAAAAGCTTGATTAAGACCGCTCTCTGCTGGCCGAAGGAGAGTATCACTCTGCATCACTCTGGATATGCAATTAATCACATACAGCAAAGGCATTTGAGAGCAGAAATGCCCTAAATGGCACAGGATTCTTCTGAGGTGATTTCTCTGCCAGACATAGATTAATCTCTTGTTAGCTCAGTGTAGCTCAGTTGGTAGAGCATGGCACTTGCAACACCAGGGTTGTAGATTTGATTTCAATGGGGGGCCCAGTATGAAGAAAGTATGAAAATGTATGCACTCACTCCTGTAGGTCGCTCTGGATAAGAGCATCTGATAAATGAGGTAAATGTAAAGCAGGAGAAAAAAATACAGGTTACTGTAGCGACTGCTGTCTGTTTGCTGAGGGATGTTGATGTTGGGACTTTTTATGCCATTCGTCCCTCACCTTGCAGTATGGCTTTGGTCTGTATCTTAGCCTCTTCCTCTACTGCTACATTATTCTTACTGAGCATTGAATGCCCTCTGAAAAACACAATGCAGACTTGTAGTTAAGTGGATTCCTGCACGTAGAAGAGCTGATGCACATAACCAAAATAATAGGAAACATATCCAGGTTCCAGGTTTATAGGAGAAAATGTGCCATGTTGTGATGTTCTGGACATTTTAAACAGTACCCAGGCAGGACTAAGCTTACCTTCCACTTGCTCTTAGCAAAGTTCTTCTGAATCTGCTCACTGATGGACCCATGTATGTTATTCTCCAGAGCGGCTCCTCCCGATATCCTGACTCAACAACACGTCCTGCACCAATTAACAAGCCATCCATCCCACTATTATTATAGAGGCGTATGCTGTATGTTTACTTTACTGTATGTGTTATACTGATAGACCTACAGGATGCTTTTCATTGAAATCCTCAAAGAAATAAGGTGATATTCAATCAAAATAAAATACTGGATTTACAGGATAAATCAAGAAAATGTCATATTTTGAACTTCAAGAATTTGTTTGCATTAAAGTAATTAATGTTTCAAACTCAACTGCCATGGAAATGTTTTAGTTATGATAGGCTATAGAAAATATCCCCATTTATCAGAGGCACCCATTAATTGTGTTGTATAGAACATTTCATTCTGTACTTAAGTAGACAAAACACATGATGTTATAGTATTGACCATTCTCACTAAAGGACATATAGAAGCTAATACAGCACTGGAGGCTGCTGAGGGGAGGACATCTCACAATGACGTCTGGAACGGAGCCAATGGAATGGCATCACATCAAACACATGGAAACCATGTTTGATGTATTTCAAATCAAATCAAAGTTTATTTGTCACGTGCGCCGAATACAACAGGTGTAGTAGACCTTACAGTGAAATGCTTACTTACATGCTCTAACCAGTGGTGCCAAAAGGTGTTAGGTGAACAATAGGTAGGTAAAGAAATAAAACAACAGTAAAAAGACAGTCTATATACAGCAGCGTGGCTATAAAAGTAGCGAGGCTACATACAGACACCGGTTGGCTGGGGCTTTGACAATTCTTAGGGACTTCCTCTGACACCACCTGGTGTAGAGGTCCTGGATGGCAGGCAGCTTAGCCCCAGTGATGTACTGGGCCGTACGCACTACCCTCTGTAGTGCCTTGTGGTCGGAGGCCGAGCAATTGCCGTACCAGGCAGTGCTCTCAATGTTGCAGCTGTAGAACCTTTTGAGGATCTGAGGACTCATGCCAAGTCTTTTCAGTCTCCTGAGGGGGAATAGGCTAGGCCTTGCTCTCTTCACAACTGCCTTGGTGTGTTTGGACCATGTTAGTTTGTTGGTGATGTGGACACCAAGGAACTTGAAGCTCTCAACCTGCTCCACTATAGCCCTATCGATGAGAATGCCGATGTGCTCGGTCCTCCTTTTCCTGTAGTTCACAATCATCTCCTTAGTCTTGGTTACGTTGAGGGATAGGCCTACCACTGTTGTGTCGTCTGAAAAGTTAATGATGGTGTTTGAGTCATGCCTGGCCATGCAGTATTTAATACCATTCCACTGATTCCACTCCGGCCATTACCACAAGCCCTTCCTCCCCAACTAAGGTGACACCAACCTCCTGTGGAATACACACATAGCTACTAGTCTATTTTTAAACTCACCAAGGTTGCTTCAAGGCCGGCTCACAATTGTACCTCATCTCTGGTTCTTTCTGCAACATGCGTGGAATGAAATCTATTGCTGAACGGAATATTTTGGAGAGGGAAGCAGCATTCATGAGGTCATACATTTTTAAAGACTAAAGAAAAGCACAGTGAAAGAAACATTTAAAAAAAATACATGTCAATTAAATGAAAAGCACACTGAAAGAAAAATAAGTCATTATTGCCAAGACAGGGATGACATTGTGTGTGAAATACATGTGAGGTGTGATGTAAAGAACTAATACAGTCTAGGTAAAAGGATCTCTCAGTATCTTCAACTACATACTGTACCTGAGTTAGAGTCAAACTCATATTCAGCCTTTATGATCAACACGTACATATGTGAGTCATTGTGGTCATAAAATAGAGGGTAGCCACAGAGTCTGGAACATTCAAATAAAACCTTTTAACACAACATCATTTTTCACTTGTCTGTATTAAAGGGATACATCGGATTTTGGCAATAAAGCCATTTATCTACTAACCCTGGAAGTCTGCATAGAAGTCCCATGGACTTCCAGTCATTGCTCTTTGCTAATTGGCAACTTCCTTCCTACTGGATGCAGAGACATACAAATTGTATCCATGAGCTCATCTGACTCTGGGGAAGTAGATAAAGGGCCTCGTTGCCAAAATCCTGAAGTATCCCTTTAACTAAAATGTGAAGAATTTACCATTACTAAACACTCAAAGTTGAAGTTGGAAGTTTACATACACCTTAGCCAAATACATTCCTAGTAAAACTTCCCTGTTTTAGGTCAGTTAGGATCACCACTTCATTTTAATAATGTGAAATATCAGAATAATAGTAGAGAGAAGGATTTATTTCAGCTTTTATTTCTTTCATCACATTTCCAGTTGGTCAGAAGTTAACATACACTCAATTAGTATTTGATTGGCATTGCCTTTAAATTGTTTAACTTGGGTCAAACGTTTCGGGTAGCCTTCCAGAAGCCTCACACAATATGTTGGGTGAATTTTGGCCCATTCCTCCTGACAGAGCTGGTGTAACCGAGTCAGGTTTTTAGGCCTCCTTGCTCGCACACACTTTTTCAGTTCTGCCCACAAATGTTCTATAGGATTGAGGTCAGGGCTTTGCGATGGCTACTCCAATACCTTGACTTTGTTGTCCTTAAGCCATTTTGCCACAACTTTGGAAGTATGCGTGGGGTCATTGTCCATTTGGAAGACCCATTTGCAACCAAGCTTTAAATTCCTGATTGATGTCTTGGGATGTTGCTTCAATATATCCACATCATTTTCCTTTCCTCATGATGCCATCTATTTTGTGAAGTGCACCAGTCCCTCCTGCAGGAAAGAACCCCTAAAACATGATGCTGCCACCCCTGTGCTTCATGGTTGGAATGGTGTTCTTTGGCTTGCAAGCATCCCCCATTTTCCTCAAAACATAACGATGGTCATTATGGCCAAACAGTTATATTTTTGCTTCATCAGACCAGAGGACATTTCTCCAAAAAGTCTGATCTTTGTCCCCATGTGCAGTTGCAAACCGTATTCTGGCTTTTTTATGGTGGTTTTGGAGAAGTGGCTTCTTCCTTGCTGAGCGGCCTTTCAGGTTATGTCAATATAGGACTCGATTTACAGTAGATACTTTTATACCTGTTTCCACCAGCATCTTCACAATTTCCTTTGCTGTTGTTCTGGGATTGATTTGCACTTTTCGCACCAAAGTACGTTCATCTCTAGGAGACAGAACGCGTCTCCTTCCTGAGCGGTATGATGGCTGCGTGGTCCCATGGTGTTTATACTTGCGTACAATTGTTTGTACAGATGAACATGGCACCTTCAGGCATTTGAAAATTGCTCCCAAGGATGAACCAGACTTGTGGAGGTCTAGGCGGATTTCTTTAGATTTTTCCATGATGTCAAGCAAAGAGGCACTGAGTTTGAAGGTAGGACTTGAAATACATCCACAGGTACACCTCCAATTGACTCAAATGATGTCAATAAGCCTATCAGAAGCTTCTAAAGCCATGACATCATTTTCTGGAATTTTCCAAGCTGTTTAAAGGCACAGTCAACTTAGTGTATGTAAACTTCTGACCCACTGGAATTGTGATGCAGTGAATTTTAAGTGAAATAATCTGTCTGTAAACAATTGTTGGAAAATTTACTTGATGTCATGCACAAAGTAGATGTCCTAACCGACTTGTCAAAACTATAGTTTGTTAACAAGAAATTTGTGGAGTGGTTGAAAAACGAGTTTTAATGACTCCAACCTAAGTGTATGTAAACTTCTGACTGTAGATGATCACTCCCAGAGCCCATAGGTCCACCTCTTTATCATAATATTTCTGCTGCAGAAGCTATGGGGCTGCACACAAAATTAAAGAGAGGGTTTATGTGTGAGGTTCAAACTGCTTTATATATATATATGCCATTTAGCAGACGCTTTTATCCAAAGCGACTTACAGTCATGTGTGCATACATTCTACGTATGGGTGGTCTCGGGAATTGAACCCACTACCCTGGCGTTACAAGCGCCATGCTCTACCAACTGAGCTACAGAAGGACATGATTCTACATGATGAGGGTTCAGATGAGATGTATGCATTTGCGGATCCTCACCCACATAAGCAGGGGTCCACATGCTGTGGTGAGCACACTGCTCTTCCAACTTGGACAGGCCAAAGGCACTTGGAATCTATAGACGAAGTCTGATATAGTAAGTTCTCAGGCTGGGAGGAATAATAATAATAACAATAATAACAACCACAATAATAATAACAATAATAACATCAACCACAATAATAATAACAATAATAATAATAATAACCACAATAATAACAATAACAATAACAATAATACTAATGATCACAATAATAATAATAATAATAATAATAATAACAATCATAATAATGATCACAATAATAACAATAATAATAGTAACAATAATAATAACAATAATAATAATAATAACAATAATAACAATAATAACAATAATAATAATGATCACAATAATAACAATAATAATACTAAAAATAATAATAACAATAATAATAATAGAAAGTCCATAATGCTTTATTGACAATTAAGCTCTATCTATCTATCTATCTATCTATCTATCTATCTATCTATCTATCTATCTATCTATCTATCTATCTATCTATCTATCTATCTATCTATTTAACACTGCTGCCAAACTATAAAGCAGATCACCTTCGGGTCCATGCGTTAAATGATATTATTACAGCTGGAGGACAGTTGTACATTCAGGTCCCTGTGTAAAGTTGTTACGTTCCCCAGTTGCTGTGTTGTTGTGGGTTTGTATGTGTGTATTCTGGAAATAGCATCCTGGATTCCTCACGCAGCTGATTGGTCCGCCCCATCGCTGATTGGCGCTCTGACCCCTCCCTCTCGTCAGGGGAAACAGCTGGCTCTTCAATTACCAACTCCTTCTACAGCTTGATAAAAGCCAGTGCTCCTTTGTCAGAGAGAGAGCTTATTTTTATGTCCTGTTTTGATTGTGTTTGCGCTCAGTAAATGTAATATAATAATAATAATATAATATATGCCATTTAGCGGACGCTTTTATCCAAAGCGACTTACAGTCATGTGTGCATACATTCTACGTATGGGTGGTCCCGGGAATCGAACCCACTACCCTGGCGTTACAAGCGCCATGCTCTACCAACTGAGCTACAGAAGGACCACAAATGTTTTGTCGATATTATTTTGTAGCTGCTCCTTCAGAGGTATGTGTATGCTAATAAGATATAGTGTTTTTGTTAATGAATTTTTTCACTTATTTTTAATTTGTTCCGGGGGGGGCGCACCTTGGGAGTGTTTAATTAATAGGTTTACGGGCATCCCCCCTGTATTTTGGTTAGTGCGCGCCAGGTGGTGCTGAAAGTTAGGTAAGTAGTGGAAAGGCAGGTAACATGCTGTAGGAGAGGGGACTCTATAATGTGTACTTTCTTTGGTTCTGACTAGACCCTTTTCCCCACCTTCCCGTGTTAATGAAGAATAAATTCCCTGTAAACGGGATTTTTCTCTGCCTCTGTCGTCCTTCCCCGCACCTACGACCACATACGTGTTCACTCCACGGGGAGTTGAGATGTAGCAGGGTGCTGCATTCCCTCCAAGAGGCGTACGTAGTAACATGTGATATTATAACAGCTAGAGGACAAGTTGTACATTCTGGTCCCTGTGCACGATACCCAGCTGGTGGAGTTATTGGACTGCTTCCAGAACCTGCAGTAGGACACGGCTGGCATCTCTCTGTGTAGCTCCCCCTCTCCAGAAACTTGCCTCCTGTAAACACTATTGTGACACGCTTTTCATTTAGGGGTAAACACCGTAGCTCATTTATTATTTGACTCAACTTTTCTCTTGGGGCTGGGACATGCCTTCTATTGCAACGTGAAATATAAGATATGGGATGAACAATCTTTAGATTACATAATTACTGGGTATCTAAAATATGATTCCACCACTGAGTCATAACAAGAGACAGTTTTGACGATGTCTGAAAGGTCTCCTCCATTGCCACCATGTTGGGATGGTTGAGTCTGGTATAAAAAAAGTGTTTTGTATTCGTTAAACATGACACTAACCTGCGGAGCGCTGCAATCTCATTCTCCAACATGCCCTCTTTTCCCTTTAGCACCCTCTTGCCGATACAAGTCTCAGGGTACGGCAGTACTGAGCCACCCGCACCTCAGAAATGGATCCCCTGAAACACCCCAAAATATTATTAGTAACCATTCATACAGGCTCTGGCTCTCATTGTTTTATTTTGGAAAATAATTATACAATCATCTGATCCCGTCTGACGTTTCTGGGTTCCTCTGCTAAAGCATTTCAAAACTTGATAACGGAAGAATGTGCCATGACCGCTGTTAACATTGAGGTAATGGCTCACAGAATTGTATGGCAACATACATTTGTAGTAAAGTGCAGTGTAAAGAAGCTTAGATCTGCTAAACTACAACAGACAGTCACTCTCCCAGCTTCTCTCAGATCAGATACTGTTGTGATGTCCTATCCTTTCTTCCTGAATTCCTTTACCAGAGGCCTTTTCAATAGGCTTTGTACAATGGGAAAAGATAAAAATATGCCGTTAATTCACCATTCAAATGAAAAGCAATACCCAATTACACTGGTAAGTTGTTTTGCTAAACATAACCTGGCTATGTCACTGAACAATGCACACAACTTTCCCTCACAATAACCACAACCTCTAGAATAAACACAAATGTAAATCTTTACTATTATGTTGAGAGTAGCACATATTTTATATTCTAAAGTGTTTTGAGCTAATGTCTAACCAGCCAAATCCTTTTAAAAAGGTGTTCAACTGAAATGTTCGAGTATCTGTCATTCTAGTATTCATGAGATAATTCTGGAAGCAATCAGTCACTCTTTATACTGCTGTGCAGGTTTCTGACAGCTGTACAGTCAACTCAGTCACTTGTCTGTACAAGGGATTCACTATTACATTTTCCAACCATGGAGCCAAAATGTTAAAATGCAGAATTCAACTTTCCTTCGGTGCATTTTGATTATATATTTTGATAGTGTACAAAGGCCATTATATTAGCCCCAAATAGCATAGCAGGATGCCTTGGTCAAATATAACCTAATCCTAGCCCTCACAAATAAGAAATTACGATTCAAAGAAAGTGTCATGTATCTGGAAAGTCTGTGTCTATCTGGAAAGTGTTGTTTTGTTATAAATAATAAAATGGTGCTTGTTTACCTGTTGATTCTAGTGGTGGATAATGATTCTGTCAACGGTCTTCACGGTTCTTTCTCTCCATACAGATGTCACCACTCTCCTTAGCCTCTATGAGCTTTCATTGAAACTCAAACTCTTCTTTTTCTGAAGCATCCTTGTCCACCCCACCCACACTCTCCACACAAAAGCTGACTTTAAAAAAGGATAGAGCAGAAAGAAACAGATAAAGAGAGCAAGGATGGAAACTGCCTCTCACAGTTATTCATTACATCCACTTCACAAGAACAAGCCATGTGCTAGCAGCTTACTGCCAAGAGGAACTACTCAGTTGAACATAACCCTATGCAGAACATTTCTCTGCATCTGGGACATTAAGTTTGGTAACACTGTTTGCACTTTGTCCAATTTGTTTTATTGTAATACATGATTAGGGAGAAAGCAATGTGCACCAGTTTACTCGCAGGTTGTCTGAGCCTGTGAAGGGAGCACCGCAGACCATTAGTTATAGTTACATGATGAAATCTGGCTTTTGTCTCTGCATCCTGCACTATCCTTCTATGGGCACAGGGTTATCCAGAGAATCGATCTAATCCACCTGGCACAAAGAACTCAAACAAACGTCTCGGGCTGAAGAGCAGTCTATACAACAGTCTGCATGCCTTTCACGACAGAGTAGCTGTTCAATAGAGGAAGAGGCATTTACACAAAGGACATGCCTTGGGAACAAAAATACAAACAAATCATTTAATTATTGTGCCTAGTCTTTCTGAAATCAAATGATATATGTATACTATTATGAATATTATTTTAAATGAAATTACACTCCCTATTTATAATTTCAAATATGCTGTTCGACAAAGTAATTTCAAACTTCTAACTGCTGTGTAGAATTCAAATTGTCCTGAGTGATAACTGATAACATTTTTTATTTCACCTTTATTTAACCAGGTAGGCTAGTTGAGAACAAGTTCTCATTTGCAACTGCGACCTGGCCAAGATAAAGCATAGCAGTGTGAACAGACAACACAGAGTAACCATTCATACAGGCTCTGTCCATGTAAATGTGAAGAATATTACATTTTCCCTCTGTGATGTTTGGAATTTTAGCCACTAGGGAGAGACATTGTATCAACATGCTTCATGTTTTATGTACAACCTTTTAGAATGCAGAGGCTATCTGTAAACTCTTCATTATAACACAATCAGTTAAACTAGTACTAAAATCTGGTCAATTGGTACTAAAAGGCATCCTGAGTTGCAGACAGGTTTCCTCAAGATTTCCCCAATAGATTTGGATTGGAAATAAGGCTAGGGGTTAGGGTTACGGCTAGGGCTGAGCCAGGGCGTGGACATGAAACCAGGGTTGTGACATCCCAAGGAGCCTGGATAGCAGCTACTGCTTTTTATATGGTCTCTGATGTTATTGTCCATAACTTTGTGTCCCTGTTTTAACTAGAAAGACAGATCTTCTACCTGTAACACACTAACAGAGCTGCTTCAGGCCCATTCTCTTTCTCCAGAGGACACTGGACATTCCTCATCAGGAAACCTAAACTTATCCCTTCACAATCAACCAGTTTACAGCATATAGTTTACCTTACCTGTGCGGTGTGCAGATTTCAAATATCATAAAATATACTTAGACGGCAACTATACCTTTCCTGTCAACGGAGGAACTCTTAAAGTCCATCTGTCATCTCTGAAGACTGTCCGATTAGGAGGTTAGCAACAAACCATTCTCTCTGGCTAAACGTGTGAGCCATCATGATGGGGGTGTATGTATTGGCAGTGGCACTCACAGCAACAAAGAATACAATCTGTTTATATATTTTATACCACATATGCAATTAAGCCAATTATTATTTTCATAGCATATCATACCAACTTAATGTTTTCAAGTGAGCCTGTCAGAGAACTGAGAAGGGGAAGAAAATGAAGAAAAAAATGATTTGTGGATCTACTGTCTTTCTCTAACCATAGTATCAATAATCAGTCACCATGTTCACTGTCATATACAGTAGAGAACATACTGTACATGATGGGGATGATGTGTCGGTTGTGATTTGAACACTACACACATTTACAGTACTACCTCTGTCATTTTATGAACATGTTATATTTAAAAAAAGAGGAGAACATCGTGAGTCAGTGGCATGGCTATTTCCAAAGAGCCATAAAAGAAGAGGCTGTAACCTTTTCATGGCAGCTGCTCCTAAGTCACGGGTTCTATTCAGGACTAAACTTAGAGCAAAACATGTAAGAGTTACCATAGCAGTACCCCCACCTTGCCTTGGCATGGCTACCACGTTACCTCACACATCGTGGCTCTGACAAAGACATCCGGGCAACTCCCAACATATCTGTATTTCAGCACGTTGGCAGTCCAATACACTTTCAACAACGGAGTGTGAGAATTACAAGCAGGAAATCACATACCGTAGTTGTAATCTCCCTGTTACAATCTTAATCGAGGACAAGAGGTGGTGAAATGCATTATAAGGGTTGCTATGCGCAGTGAACATTTCAAAGAATCCTTCAAACGTTCATGTGATGGCAGATGCTTGACTGCCAACAAACTGAAACGTCAAGTTCAAGAATTAATCCCACTGTACCATATACAATGATCCTGTGCTCATGGAGAAGACAGAATAAAAACGTGCTTCTGAAGCACTTTCATTATGACCTGATGATGGAGTGAAGCCAGAGCCAGTTGAGTGAGATGGAGACAGTTTCATGGCTTTGCTCTCTGTTGTTAAACGATTATGTTTCAACAGTGACAACCTGTTTGTGGCACGCCCAATTACAATAATATACAAATAAACTATATCCATGTATCTGTATGGAAGTAATACAGTGGGGTCTGAAATTATTGACACCCTTGATAAAGATGACCATAAATGACTGTATAAAATAAATTATTCAAATACTGAGCTATATTGTATGGTAAAAAACCTTGGGAAATTATATTATATTATAGATCAAAATCCAAAGTAACAGTCAGCATCTGGTGTGCCCACCAGCTGCATTAAGTACTGCAGTGCATCTCCTCCTCATGGACTGCACCAGATTTGCCAGTTCTTGCTGTGAGATGTTACCCCACTCTTCCACCAAGAGTGGTCCTTCTGTGGCACAGTTGGTAGAGCATGGCGCTTGTAATGCCAGGGTAGTGGGTTCGATTCCCGGGACCACCCATATGTAGAATGTATGCACACATGACTGTAAGTCGCTTTGGATACAAGCGTCTGCTAAATGGCATATATACACCTGCAAGTTCCCAGACATTTCTGGGGGGAATGGCCCTAGCCCTCACCCTCCGATCCAACAGGTCCCAGATGTGCTCAGTGGGATTGACGTGCCCAGACTCTTCGCTGGTCATAGCAGAACACTTCGCTGGCCATTGCAGGTAATCACGCACTGAACGAGCAGTATGGCTGGTGGCATTGTCATGCTGACATGAGCCTGCAGGAAGGGTACCACATGAGGGAGAAGGATGTCTTCCCGGTAACGCACAGCGTTGAGATTGTCGGCAATGACAACAAGCCTCAGTGTAACGCTCATTCCTTCGACAGTAAACGCAAATCCGACCATCACCCCTGGTGAGACAAAACCACAACTTGTCAGTGAAGAGCACTTTTTGCCAGTCCTGTCTGGTCCAGCGACAGTGGGTTTGTGCCTATAGGCGACATTGTTGCCAGTGATGTCTGGTGAGGACCTGCCTTACAACAGGACAGTCTGAGCACTGATGGAGGGATTGTGCGTTCCTGGTGTAACGCGGGCAGTTGATATTGCCATCCTGTACCTGTCCCGCAGGTGTGATGTTTGTATGTACCAATCCTGTGCAGGTGTTGTTACACATGCTCCGCCACTGCGAGGATGATCAGGTGTCCGTCCTGTCTCCCCGTAGCGCTGTCTTAGGCGTCTCACAGTACGGACATTGCAATTTATTGCCCTGGCCACATCTGCAGTCCTCATGCCTCCTTGCAGCATGCCTAAGGCACATTCACGCAGATGAGCAGGGACCCTGGGCATCTTTCTTTTGGTGTTTTTTACCTCAAAAGAAAAACAGTCAGTAGAAAGGCCTCTTTAGTGTCCTAAGTTTTTATAACTGTGACCTTAATTGCCTACCGTCTGTAAGCTGTTAGTGTCTTAACAACTGTTCCACAGGTGCATGTTCATTAATTGTTCATGATTCATTGAACAAGCATGGGAAACAGTGCTTAAATTACAATGAAGATCAGTGAAGTTATTTGGATTTTTACTAATTATCTTTGAAAGACAGGGTCCTGAAAAAGGGATGTTTCTTTTTTTGCTGAGTTTATTTCTTCAGCACTTTTGAAAGGTACAGCGATATAATTCAGAACAAGGGTTGTTTTCCTATAGTGTTCTCCCTGTACACCAAGTCAGAATAGTAGAATAAATAAAGGGGGCATATAAACAGACAATGAAAGCTCTTTCAATATTCGATGATGACATTTCTTTAAAACAAGCTATAGGCTACATGTGCACCACCAGGTCAGGGGAAAAGGGACCAAATTATTTGGGTAAGGCACATGGGCTACTAACAGCTTACTACACAACATACACTTAGTATTACTTTTTTAGCTACAGTATACATATCTCTCTGGAATATTACATCATTATGCAGCAGCATACAATACATGTTTGGACTGTGCTCACTTGTTGTGCTGTGCTCACTTGACTTGGAAGGTGGCGCAAATTTTGTCATCAAACATTGTAATCAAAGTCTGGCATTCTCTGGATTTATGGTGCTTTCCAGACAAATGGGAAATGGAAAAACACAAGGGAAAATCATGACATCAGTGATCTTCAGGTTGGAGCTCTAGAAAGATGCCCGAGTTCCCAACTTGCAATTCCGAGTTGGATGACCGTTCAAAGTGTATTTTCCCAGTCGGAGCATGTTTTTTTTCAGAGTTCCCAGTTGTCTTAAACTCACTCAAGTCTGAAATTTCCCAGTTCCGAGTTTCCAATTGTTTTGAACGCTGCAGAAGTCATGCTGTCTTGACAGCATGGCCAATGTTGAAAGTTTATCCTTTTAAGCTTGGAAAAGAGACCCTTAAATTAAACCCAGACATGGACCACACACCCACTCCACTGAATAGCAGGCTAGTGATTGCTTTGCAATGCTTGCAGTTAGCCACTGATTCCTTCCAAATCAACTGGTTGTGTAATGTTTATGTCTAACGGCCGATGAGCATCGATACGTTTTATCTCTAATTTCTCTTCATTATTTCTCTTCATATGACAAGGATTGAAAAGGATTTGCCAGTCGGTAGTCGCCTTGATTCATGACGATGACTGCTAGCTTGCAAGCTAAGATTTTGAAGGTATGATGTTGGCATGATCAGTCCAATCAAAACTACCGTAGATATAACGTGATTTGACATAATTTTATCTGTGGCCAATAACCTTGAGCCTTTTTGGATGGGCACTTCTAAATGTAACTATATGGCAGAACCCAAGGGGCTTGAATTTCTTTTAGCTTTCCCCGTAGATTTTGTGGTTACGTAGTGTCCCCATGAGTGACAGAACACTGAGACAAAACATTACCAACCCCTACGTGCCATATTTTCCGCTGGCTGCCCCACCACCACAGAAAGCACTGAGCTAGGCTGAACCCCCACCACAGAAAGCACTGAGCTAGGCTGAACCCCCACCACAGAAAGCACTGAGCAAGGCTGAACCCCCACCACAGAAAGCACTGAGCTAGGCTGAACCCCCACCACAGAAAGCACTGAGCTAGGCTGAACCCCCACCACAGAAAGCACTGAGCTAGGCTGAACCCCCACCACAGAAAGCACTGAGCAAGGCTGAACCACCACCACAGAAAGCACTGAGCTAGGCTGAACCCCCACCACAGAAAGCACTGAGCAAGGCTGAACCACCACCACAGACAGCACTGAGCTAGGCTGGCAGAAGGCTGAACCCCCACCACAGAAAGCACTGAGCAGGCTGAACCCCACCACAGAAAGCACTGAGCTAGGCTGAACCCCCACCAGAAAGCACTGAGCTAGGCTGAACCCCCACCACAGAAAGCACTGAGCAAGTCTGAACCACCACCGCAGAAAGCACTGAGCTAGGCTGAACCACCACCACAGAAAGCACTGAGCAAGGCTGAACCACCACCACAGACAGCACTGAGCTAGGCTGAACCCCCACCACAGAAAGCACTGAGCTAGGCTGAACCGCCACCACAGAAAGCACTGAGCTAGGCTGAACCCCCACCACAGAAAGCACTGAGCTAGGCTGAACCGCCACCACAGAAAGCACTGAGCTAGGCTGAACCCCCACCACAGAAAGCACTGAGCTAGGCTGAACCCCCACCACAGAAAGCACTGAGCAAGTCTGAACCACCACCGCAGAAAGCACTGAGCTAGGCTGAACCACCACCTCAGAAAGCACTGAGCAAGGCTGAACCACCACCACAGAAAGCACTGAGCTAGGCTGAACCACCACCACAGAAAGCACTGAGCAAGGCTGAACCACCACCACAGAAAGCACTGAGCAAGGCTGAACCACCACCACAGAAAGCACTGAGCAAGGCTGAACCACCACCACAGAAAGCACTGAGCAAGGCTGAACCACCACCACAGAAAGCACTGAGCAAGGCTGAACCACCACCACAGAAAGCACTGAGCTAGGCTGAACCACCACCACAGAAAGCACTGAGCTAGGCTGCACCACCACCACAGAAAGCACTGAGCAAGGCTGAACCACCACCACAGAAAGCACTGAGCTAGGCTGAACCACCACCACAGAAAGCACTGAAGGCTGAACCACCACAGAAAGCACTGAGCTAGGCTGAACCACCACCACAGAAAGCACTGAGTTAGGCTGAACCACCACCACAGAAAGCACTGAGTTAGGCTGAACCACCACCACAGAAAGCACTGAGTTAGGCTGAACCACCACCACAGAAAGCACTGAGTTAGGCTGAACCACCACCACAGAAAGCACTGAGTTAGGCTGAACCACCACCACAGAAAGCACTGAGCTAGGCTGAACCACCACCACAGAAAGCACTGAGCTAGGCTGAAACAGATGCATTTTGGAGCTGCCTTACTCAAGAAAGCAAAAATGAGACCATGTTTGTATGAGGCTTTATTAACTCAAGTATTATTATTATTATTTATTTTTACATGTTTGCATACAGATATGTGACACGTATTAATGCCAAAATAATATGCAAAACAGGCAAAAGCCAAAGTTCTGTAGTAAAGCAGTAGCTCAGACCAACAGTTGAAATATTAAACTGATTCATTCTGTCAACATCCAAGTAATCCATCCAGACATGGATGAACAATTTGACAAGATGTTTCTTTATTTGAAATGAAACTAAACAACAGACATTAGCTATGTAACTTGGTAGGGGAGAATATTTTTTTATATGTTACTTGATATACAATTCCTTCACCAATAACACTTTTTTTACAACATAATTATGTTTCTATTTGAAATTTTTGTCATTTTTGTCATTGCAGGTGTCTCCTTACTAATGGTATTGCATTTAAAGACCAAATAGTAAAGTTTGATTGTCAAAATATTTAAATGTACGATAAGATAAAGGCCCACTAATCATATGAGGAATGTTTTAGTGTCAGTCGGGTAATCTAACACTCATCTGACTCCCTTTAGCGAGTTGTAGCCTACAGCAGGGGTGCAACTTTGGTTATAGAAGTGGGGGGACATAATATATACATATATATATTTTTTTTATACAGTCGGATAAACACTCCAAACAGCCTACCCAACCGCTCGGAGTCGTCCGCATGGTCCTAAAGCACTCCGTTGCCTCGTTTTGTATTACATTCCAATGATAAAACTGGGGGGGACAAAAATACAATTTCAGAATGTGGGGGGGACATGTCCCCCCGTCCCCAGTGAAAGTTGCGCCCCTGGCCTACAGTATGAGTGAGGAGGATGGAGGGTCTGGGAGGATACACCCTCCATTTTATCTGACTCCTATGCACTGGGATTCTGGGTCAAATATCTTCCTTACAGTAATGTTGGATGATGAACAATCTATACCTTCAGGTCTGTCAAACATTCTGATGTTAGGCTATAAGCTAATACTAACTGAAGCTTTGACAGAACTAAAGTTAGAGCTAGTTCATCATTCATCATAGTGCGAAATATCCTAATTCTTTCCCAGTGCATGTGTAATGACACTCGTGTTGCCTAAAGGATTTCATGCCATTGAAAAGCAGAGCCCCAGTTCTATATTCCGTGCTTTTGGCAGGCACACAATATCAGTGCACCTGCGATTTTGACAGAAATTATCGCCCTCGAAGGCTAGACAATGTTGAATGCGCGTCTTAATAATTTCCTGATATTCGTTGCAACAGAGCTAATACAACTGATAAGGCAACTGTGTCCTTAAGGATGGGGGAGGGATGAAATCCAAGTGACGTGCGCCTCAGTACCATCGCCGCCGCACCAACCCTTTTAAAGCTGCGCGCGGCTGCAGGCTCAGTTAATTGTCATACAGTGCACCAAGAGAGAGCAGCTAAGGATAACCGCGATAGACCTATCATATTGTCAGTATTTTTCCGAAGCGAAGGAAGCTAAGGAGCAGGATGATCTAGCCTCGGAATCTAAAGACAAAACCACGAATGTAATTCCGTTACATTCGTCATCGAGCGCGCGCAAAGCCCGCTGAGTTTTTCGCCTCGACACCCGTCTCCTCTTTGAGAGATAAGTTCCCATGCGATTCTTCAGACTCACATTCAAGTGTTTCGTAGATTGTTTTTGAAGGTGCTCTCAAATTCGGTGATTTTCTTTGGGGGCAAGTGTCCTTTATTTTTTTATACACCTCAAATGTAATAAACATTTAATTCTGATCTCCGTCTCATCGTTGCGCGTTTGACATTGCTATACGATAATAGAGATACAAATTATACCTATTCAAGTGACTTATCATACCCTTAAATTAAAAAGGGGAAATAAATCAGATCCTATTCCCATAGGATTGCCAGAAGAAGAACAAAGGACCATCTTCGGGTCCAGAGAAATCGACCCGAACGAATAAAAGCTTAAGAAAGCTGTATCTATTGTCCTGAATCGTCACCGATCTTTTCACTGGTTTCCTCCTCGGTGTTAGTGGGAAATTGAGGGTGCATTGTTTACAAGTGCGTAATTGGCATGGAGAAACCTGCATTCGAAACTGACTGCTGTGCTGTGAACGTGGTCCTCGGGGAGGAGAAAAAGGGTCACCTCATTCCGAACGGAAACGGGCACCAAGCTGGCGTGAACGGAAGCCTCATTGGTGGAACTGACGGGGCAGGATGCGGAGCCACACCTGGCACGATGTCGTCAGTAGAGAAACCAGTGCCAGGGTATCCCGAACGAGAGCAATGGACCAGACAGATGGATTTTATCATGTCCTGCGTCGGCTTCGCTGTAGGGCTGGGAAACGTCTGGCGCTTCCCTTACCTATGCTACAAAAATGGTGGAGGTAAGTTAACCAGTAGCCTAAATAAACCAGTAAAAATCTAAACACAAAATACTGAAATCCCTATAGGTTGATGGCTCTCCTGTCCCATAATAAAAATTCCCTAAAACAATTGAAAATGTGGCTGAGCGAATTGCATGTTGCCTTGAGATGTCTATGTGAGGGATTGTATAGACGTCATAGCATCCAAAGCAATAA
This sequence comes from Oncorhynchus gorbuscha, assembly GCF_021184085.1. Classification (NCBI taxonomy): domain Eukaryota; kingdom Metazoa; phylum Chordata; class Actinopteri; order Salmoniformes; family Salmonidae; genus Oncorhynchus; species Oncorhynchus gorbuscha. The sequence goes on from NC_060182.1 coordinate 12,368,601, forward strand.
TCATATGATCAGCTCCTGTGAGGGCACTGCAGGCATCTCATATAGCAGTAGCTCACATTCTTACCCACACAATTATTTTAGTCCATATCAGAAACGGTATTATAGAGAGACAATATCGCTTACAGTGCCCACCTTTCTATATTTTAACGCCAGTTCAGGCTGTCTATCTATTCTACTGGCTGTTCATCGTGAAGATTATCGCACAGTGTACACCGTTCTCTACCCTTGATCAGAGCGTCAGGTCATGCCTCACATATGGGCCTGGGTATGACGCTGTGTGACGGGGGTGGATGTGGGTGAGTCCTGTCCATTTGTATACACATCGTGTTGCTAGAGAATGTCAGAACAGAACTCACATTGCCGCTGTATTATCATTATCATTTGTGTCAAATTGATTGCCATATGCAAAACAAATATATATATATATAATCATAATAATAATAATTTAACAACAAGTATAATTAAACTGATTTGTCCATTTACAGATGAGAATAGTCTAAATTTGAAGAGATTATACATTCAACAGATTGGCTGTGAAACAACATGGAAATTACATTTTTGTTCCCACATCAAAACAGAATTTAGTTTGTGTAATAAACACTACATTAAAACATGACTTACTGCTGTCAATAGAAACCTGTGTGTGGACTTGATGGTGAACACAGCTTACACACCATTCCATTGAAATGGACAAAAAAACAATACCATTACCAGCTTAACATCTCAGACCAGGTTCGGATCTATAAACTCAGTGGAACAAACAATTGGATCTTCTTGTAGTTTCATTAGATTGAAATTGCATTTATTGAAAAAACTTAGTGATACACCCTACTGGCAAGTCCTTCATAAACTTTTCCTAGATAGGTCTGTTTCGACACCCTTAGCGGGTCTTCTTACAGGCTGGGAGACCCAGGTTTGAGACCAGGAAGGGCCTTTACACTGTCGCTGTTTGCAAATTTCGCAACATTGGTGACTGTGGTGGGATTGTGCCTTAGGGGCCATTGGAGAGGTGTGCACAGGTGAGGGACTTGGTATAGTGAAGCGTGGGGACACGCTCTCCTGAACGGTAGGGATAGTGTAACAAACTTTGCCTGGGTAGGCCTGTTACGATCCCACACCCCAAAATAGATCATCCCTATTGGAGCAGTGGTTAGCAGGTCTGCTCATGGACTGGGAGACCCGGCTTCGAGATGAGGGCGTTCACTAAACATCGCTACAATAGTATAATGATGAGGTCTGTCTAAAATATGAGTGTGTGATCAAAGAGAAGTGCAGTGTATCTGCCTCAGTGAAATATCTGTCTCTATGTGCCCTCAATCATCTGGACAGCAGCTAAAATGTACTCAATGAATGAAGGATTTGTCTCACTGAATAAGTGATGCTGTCTCTATGAAAATGTGTATTTTTTTATTTTTTTTAAATAGGTGGCTATTTGAACAAAACTACATAACCATGCACTATCTTTTTTTAATAGAGTATCTAGACAGTGATTGATATGGAGGGATATTATGAAAAACAAAGTGGAATTCATCACTGTCTGTCAGTGAAAGTATGGTGTTTCGGCTTCCAGATAGCTCAGGATCTCCAGAGTAACAATATATATTTAGTGTAAAAAATGAACCCAGAGAGGTGAACCTGAATAAATACTGACTATATGCTACACAAGTATTTGGTTGGTGTATAGAGTTAAAGAAATTGAGTAACGAATGAAATTCCTCTGAATCCCCCAGGCTAAAAATGGTATTAGGGCTCCGCTTGGTGTTATTATTACACTTGGGATCCATGAGCAACATCATCTGGGATAATGTTTCTATGTATCCATCCAACTATTTGGATAATGGATATCTCTGAGGCGGTTCAGGTTGACCTTACCGGTGGTGGGCAAGGAAAGGGCACGGCGACCAGCTGGTGGGAACTGTAAGAGAAAACATCAATACTGTCAAAAAAACAAAGAGCTTCAGTCGTGACCTGACAGTGAGAGAAAAGAGACATGTTAAAGAGACAGGAGCGAGCGTTGGGTGATCCCTTAAATTGTCCTCTTCAAAAATACTTGTTTTACCCCCAACTAGGAGCTCCAAGGTAACATGAAGATGTTCTCCTAGTTCAGGTTGCCAGACTCAGTGTGTGTCTCTGGATTTGTGTAAATTTCCTTGGAAACCCCTGCAGGGTTCTGCCAAATCAAATCAAGCTGCCCAAGTTGAAAAGGTCTTGTTCACACAGACAGAACCAAGCTGCAGCAGAGTAGATCTAATGAGATGGCATCTCTGCCATCCCTCAACTACAACAATGCACTGTGAGGGTGTTTGTCAGTAGACTACCTTTAATGCCCAGGTACATTAAAAATTAAAAATAAACTAAACTAAATAAACTAAACTATTAGATGAATTTCATTTTCTAATTTGACGGTATCCCTCATTCAAGTGAGACTTGGGTTTAAGTCTCTTTAAATCTCTTTCCTATTCCCATCAGTTGTAACATGACAGGTGGATTAGTTGCCATGGCAAATCATCTGCTGTCATCGCAAGAACATTCTTGTCAAAATCTTTATATTTGCCTATTTTGACATGTTATAATGCTCACATAAATGTATTTGTCAAGTGCAAGTATCTTCTTTACCTGTCAGGAAGTATTGTCAAACATTCTATGATTGGTGTCTCTGTACATTGGAGTCTGTATTGATGGCAATTTTTATGAAGTTTTAGAATCTGTCTATACTATCAAAGCAATACAACGACATAGACCGTCTACTCAAAGTACAGTTGCCTATCACCATCATACCTTTTACAATATTCACCATTCTTTGTGCTCCTTTCAAATAGAGAGAAGGCATATCTATCAACGACCACATCGGTAACTATCCTATTGTCACATCCATAAACACATGTTCAGTATATGGGTTCATAGCACGCAGCACAGGTGATAACTCTTCTCTGAGAGTTTGTCTGGGAGCTGTGGGATTTTAGGGTTCTCCTGTGATGGGGTTGCCTTCTCTCTAGCCAGGGCAGTACTGTACTGCGTAGCCTGGCCTGCTCAGCAGCAGCAGCAGCAGCAGCTAGCACCCTGTCAGACAGCAGCCTTACAGCCTGTAGATTTACGAGCTCTGCAGTGAGCTCTCTGATTGTCCTTGGCAGTGTGTCTGCAGCCGTGCAGCGGACTACGTGTTCTCGTCAGAGCAAAGGACTCCAACATTTAAGCCATGTTACTACCCACCAATAAGGCCATTTGGCATTACACTGCAGTGAATATTGTCAGAAGCGTATGTTTGTTATTTCGGTCATCAGATAAGGTCATGCACGGTGTCAGGCAGACTGAGTATGTCTTTGTGTTGTTTTTAGGCCTTCTTTTGAATCAAAACCATAAAGGGATTGTCAGACAGAGTGGGCTTCCAGTTGGGTCCAAGTCAAACACTCATTTGCCCTCTTTTGTCAAAGAATACATAACGTTGAATTTATCTTTATGAATTTATCTTTTTACACAGCAATCTGTAAAGTTTATTTTCTGTCAGCTTCAGTTATCCAGCAATTTGTTTTTAGCAGAATAATGCTCTTTGGCACAGTGTCTAATCAGTGTATGTCACACTATCAACCATCATGGTGGCTTGCCTTTTGCAAGTGAGTCCAGCATCTGAGCAGGTGTGATGCGCAGACCACAGGGTTACAGTACGCTGGCCCTTTGCCCCGAGTGACATCATCTCCTCACCCCACGTGGACGGGCGATTATGAAGAGTGTCTGTTAATCTTTTAATCTCCTTTCTCTGACTGGGAGCTGGTGTGGTGGGGTGTGGTGGGGTGTGGTTTGGTGTGGTTCGGTGTGGTTTGGTGTTGTTCGGTGTGGTTTGGTGTGGTTTGGTGTTGTTCGGTGTGGTTTGGTGTGGTTCGGTGTGGTTTGGTGTTGTTCGGTGTGGTTTGGTGTGGTTTGGTGTTGTTCGGTGTGGTTTGGTGTGGTTCGGTGTGGTTTGGTGTTGTTCGGTGTGGCATGGTGCGGTCCGGTGCAGTGTTGTTTGGGATATGGCTCAGCCTCAGGCAGGGAATGGTAGGCTATAACCCCCAGTTAGGTCAGCTCAATGCTCTGGGGATATATGTAACGCTATACTACATGATGTCACCTCAGGTTAGCAATGCGTTCGGGCAAATGTCTGTGTGCTCTCTGACCTGGCGTTTAGATAAGACTAATTACACCCTGCACAGCTTTTCTGAATGATGTTTATGCTGGTGTAGTGCAGCAGAGAGAATTCATGTTCAATATGGTTGCCTTCCAATAATCTCTCCTTTCTACGATGTGCACTGTGTACTTGTTCCCTACAAATGTAAACGCATTGGATTGGTGTAGGAGTAACGGATATGAAACGCTAGTTTAGTTAGCGGTGGTGCGCGCTAAATAGTGTTTCAATTGGTGACGTCACTTGCTCTGAGACCTTGAAGTAGTGGTTCCCCTTGCTCTGCAAGGGCCGCGGCTTTTGTGGAGCGATGGGTAACGATGCCTTGTGGGTGACTGTTGTTGATGTGTGCAGAGGGTCCCTGGTTCGTGTCCCCGGTATGGGCGAGGGGACGGTCTAAAGTTATACTGTTACATAGGCATGGGCTAGATAGGGAGTTTCTATATACCCTTCATTACCTTTCAAATCCATGAGGGGAAGTGAACAAGTGCACACTTTGGGAGAAAAGGAGAGAATATTGGGACGCAATTTAGGTTTTGTGGTGATCTTTGCAGCGTGGCGTGTGTAGTCATTATAATAAAGTAACATACACGGTATCTCTGCTTGAACGAAGCACATGAATGAAGGGGATGGGTCAACATAAATGCACCGTCATGTTTGAAATGTAAGCTCATCTTTTCTATTCCCGAATTTAGGACACTGCAGTTATTTCTTTTTTTGGATGAACAAGCATGTCTGGCAACAACCTACTGTGCTTTAAAGAGGTGTGCCAATCTCTTGTGCCGTAATCTCATTGTAAACAACATATCCACTAACATGGAGATGACCAAAGGGTGATCTGTCCAAGTTTACTGGCTCTCTTGGGAGTTGAAAATCAGGCTTCATGAGCAACATGTAAAGTAGGGCACTCAGTTGTAGGGGAAAGTAGGGCACTCAGTTGTAGGGGAAAGTAGGGCACTCAGTTGTAGGGGAAAGTAGGGCACTCAGTTGTAGGGGAAAGTAGGGCACTCAGTTGTAGGGGAAAGCTAAGCTTCACAAAATAAGAGATGAAGGACAATTATTGTGTGATTTTGACAGCATGGCACATTGTCATTTACAAATCAATACAATTTGCAATTGTTTTGTTGTTGCTTCAGGAGTAATTATCGCAGGACCATACAAGAGATTGCATCTGTGCATGGAAGATACCATTTCCATGTGAATGTTAGGGGGGGAGGGTGTATGTAGGGTTGCAAAATTCTGGGAACTTTCAATACATTTCCTGGTTTCCTGAAATCTCAGTTGGAGGACTCCCGGACTCAGGAAGGAATAAGCAGGAAATCCAGCATCCTCCAACCAGTTCCTGGAATTTTGCAACCCTAGGTGTAGGGGAGTATTTATATATTGTCATGTACACCACTACAATAAGTCAAATCCAAGTGCACACGTGTCCCATTGGAGCTTGGTCAGTTGTTTTGAAGCTTGTTATAGGCAGGGCCCAGGGATCACCTGACAAAATGATGCACCTGCTGCTCTATTCTTGGTTAACCCAGAACAAAAATCGAGTGTAATTTATTTTTTAGATTTATATAGTCTGTCCACAAGAGATTACACCTGGTCTAACCAACCTCAGTTGTACTGCTACATGCTGCATTAGCTGCTCCTGTTAGTTCACTCAACTAACCAGAAAAAGGGATTCAAAGGCCTGTCAATACTTAGCGTCCAGAGCTGCTCCCGACACTTAATCAAGATTAGAAAGCTTAGCACGTACCATATGTACCTGAATTGGTTCTCTATTTGTGTGACTCAGTTTAAATGTGAGCCTTCCTCATGTTACTGTGAATAACCTCCCCAAAAGTGAAGTATACCAAATATTGTGTTTTCTCTGAAAACATGTAGAAGTTTTGTAATTCATTAGCATTTTTTGTTCATTTAAGGATGGCCATTTATTGAAAAGAGAATTACAGTATCAGTAATTATCATACATAATCACTATATGGTGAGGTGATTGCATCTACCAGCCAAGCAGGACCTTGTTCACCATAATCACATAACTAGCATGTTCACCAGTGGTAACAGCATTACCTCAGTGGGAGATGCCATTAACAGGGGAGTAGCATCTTGTGGACAAATAGCTCCTCTCTTTCTCTCCCTCTCTCACCATCCTCCTCACCTATCCTCTCCTACCCCACTTCACTACACTCTCTCTCTATCTGCTATCTAACTGTTTAATTAAGAGGCTAAGCAGAATCTCAGTCAGGTTCCTGTCTCCTGACAGGCTGGAATGCCTCAGTGGCTCTGCTAGCTCTGACTGGAGTCACGACGCACTACGTAGCTCCTTCCCCTTCTGCGCCATAGGCAGCGTCTGTCTGACTCATCGGCATGCCATCACTGAGTCGGTCCTGTGTCTGTCTCTGCGACTGTCTCTGCGACTGTTGTGTGTTTTGTGTGTGTGGGTGGGTGTGTGTGTGTACACTCTCACACATAATCACTGCCGCTGCTTCTATAGCAAATGCTTTGTTTGCAAATGAACAGTCATTTACATCAGCCCTCACAAAGCCCACATGACTACACATTTTATAGATGCTTGAGAGAGAGAGAGAGAGAGAGAGAGAGAGAGAGAGAGAGAGAGAGAGAGAGAGAGAGAGAGAGAGAGAGAGAGAGAGAGAGAGAGAGAGAGAGAGAGAGAGAGAGAGACAGAGAGACAGAGAGAGAGAGAGAGAGAGAGAGAGAGAGAGAGAGAGAGAGAGAGAGAGAGAGAGAGAGAGAGAGAGAGAGAGAGAGAGAGAGAGAGAGAGAGAGAGAGAGAGAGAGAGAGAGAGAGAGAGAGAAGCTATTCTTCCCTCTGATGCTGGAATCTTTCTTTCAGGTCAGTGGTGTATAGTGCGTGCAGTTCCCCAATCTGACTGAGTTTGTCAGAAATTGCTGTTCACACGTTTTTCCTTTAATAGAGGTGCTATTATGTGTTATTTTCAGTCACACCCTAGATATGTGTTGAACTGTATGAAGGGATTGTGATTGTGTTCTCAGGCTGGTTTACATGCTGAGAGTCCCCATTGCTAATTCAGACTGGGTTGTCAACCCCATCCTCTTCACAAAGGAGAGCCTTTGCTTCTGCGCATCCATGTCTCTTTTCTGTCAGGGAGGAATTGGCTGTTTCCACTAGCCTGCAGAGCCTACGTTACACAACGGGTGGTGCTTTTTATAACGCAGCCCATGGCCCTCCCCGGCGCTCGATGTTAGCCTATCAGGAGACCTCTGGGCTGAAGGTGACGTCATCTCAGCTTCATTCAGTGCAGCACATTGTTCAATGGATAATCTGCGTTATAGGCTGAAGCAGGAGCTGACTATCACTGCAAAGCCCCCTGTCCCTCCCTCCCCTCCCCTCCCACCACTCCTCCCTCCCTCCCTCCCACCACCCCTCCCTCTCCTCCCTCCCACCACCCCTCCTTCCCCCTCCCCCCACCACTCCTCCCTCTCCTCCCTCCCCCCACCACCCCTCCCTCTCCTCCCTCCCCTCCCTCCCCTCCCACCACCCCTCCTTCCCCCTCCCCCCACCACCCCTCCCTCTCCTCCCTCCCTCCCACCACCCCTCCCTCCCCCTCCCCCCACCAACCCTTCCGCCTCCTTCCTTGCTCCACCCCCCCTGTCAGTCTTAAGCCGCTACCGTTGCTGATGTTCATTTGGAATCAGTCAGCCATGGCGTTATTACTGTTGATGGTTTGCCGTGCTCCTAGATCCTGTTTGATGCAAGCCAATGCCGCAAACAGCATCACAGTCACATTTGAACATACTGAAGTGTAGGCAGACGTAGGAGGGGTGAGGTGAGCATGCGTGTTTTCACCGATAAAATGGACTCCCCTTCTGTGCCAATTAGTGGATGAGACTGAAATATGCACTTCCTGCTCACACCCAGTTATATAAGGCCATTCAAATGTAACTAGATGGTAACTTTACATGAAGTAAAGTTGTGGGGCTTGCTTTACCTCTTTAAGAATAATTTTAAATCTATTAAAATGTAATGAGAACACCAACTATAGCTGCATAGACTAAAAGGTAGAAGGTTTTATGTTGCATCCTTGTTACCATTTGATGTCGCAGAGTGATGTTTTCTTTAGGGAACATAAGATGGTGGTTTAATAATGGGTTGTGCAGCTCATACATCCCCCACAGTGACCCAAGGAGTGCATTACTCTACTGTTCCATTGAACACCTGTCTGTTTGTCCCTCACAGGGGTGTTTCTGATTCCCTACCTCATCATTGGGGTTGTTGGGGGAATTCCTATATTCTTCCTGGAGATTGCATTGGGACAGTTTATGAAGGCTGGCAGCATCAACGTGTGGAACATCGCACCTCTATTTAAAGGTACTGAACATTTTGCTCTCTCAGCAGTTTGTGTGGCTGCTCTGAAACATTTGTACAGCCATTTGTCAAGTCTTTTAACTGATCCTTTCGAATAGAAAGGCAGTTTGCAGACATTCACAGCTGTGGCCTATTTACTATGTATTCCTCTATCGCTTTATTCTAAGAGTTGATACACCTTTGTTACATAAAAACCAAGACAGCTCCAATGTTTCTTCCAAAATTGACATTAATGTATAAGTAAGCTCTGTTTGTCTCTTCAGTGCTGAACACTAAACTGTTGAATTGCTCCGTATTCCTCCAGGACTGGGGTATGCCTCCATGGTCATAGTGTTCTTCTGTAACACCTACTACATCATGGTCCTAGCCTGGGCCTTCTACTATTTCATCAAGTCCTTCAACGCTACCCTGCCCTGGTCCACCTGTGACAACCCCTGGAACACGCCCAGCTGCATCGAGATCTTTCATCATGAAGACTGCCTGAATGGCACCATTGGCAATACTACCTATGGCAACATGACATGTGAGGAGCTGGCAGATGGGCGTTCTCCCATTATTGAATTCTGGGAGTAAGTTCTTTACTTCCTCTATCCCAATGAAAAAACACACTATTATATCAAAACTAGACGTTGAACTGACGTCTGTGCCGAAAGTTCTAAGAATAAAACATTGTTATTTGTCACAGTTAATTATTTCAAATATTTTGCAAGTCGTCACTTAGAAAAGGGATTTTAGTAATTGGTCCACAGCATGAAAAGTTATCCACCAAAATTGTTGCAACCCGTATTACGAGCCTCTTCAACCTCTCTTTCGTATCGTCTGAGATCCCCAAAGATTGGAATGCTGCCGCGGTCATCCCCCTCTTCAAAGGGGGAGAAACTCTAAACCCAAACTGCTACAGATCTATATCTATCCTGCACGGCCTTTCTAAGGTCTTCGAAAGCCAAGTTAACAAACAGATTACCAACCATTTTGAATCCCACCATACCTTCTCCGCTATGCAATCTGGTTTCCGAGCTGGTCATGGGTGCACCTCAGCCACACTCAAGGTCCTAAACAATATCATAACCGCCATCGATAAGAGACAATACTGTGCAGCTGTATTCATCGACCTGGCCAAGGCTTTCAACTCTGTCAATCACCACATTCTTCTCGGCAGACTCAATGGCCTTCTCAAATGACTGCCTCATCTGGTTCACCAACTACGTCTCAGACAGTTCAGTGTGTCAAATCGGAGGTCCTGTTGTCCGGACCTCTGGCCGTCTCTATGGGGGTGCTGTTGTCCAGGCCTCTGGGGGTGCCACGGTTCAATTCTCGGACCGACTCTTTTCTCTGTATATATCAATGATGTCGCTCTTGCTGCTGGTGATACTTCTGGCCCTTCTCTGGACACTGTGTTAACTAACCTCCAGACGAGCTTCAATGCCATACAACTCTCATTCCGTGGCCTCCAACTGCTCTTAAATGCAAGTTAAACTAAATGCATGCTCTTCAACCGATTGCTGCCCACACCTGCCCGCCCGTCCAGCATCACTACTCTGGACGATTCTGACTCAGAATATGTGGACAACTACAAATACCTAGGTGTCTGGTTAGACTGTAAACTCTCCTTCCAGACTCATATTAAACATCTCCAATCCAAAATTAAATCTAGAATCGGCTTCCTATTTCGCAACATTTACAAAATAGACTCCAACATTTACAAAATAGACTCCAACACTCTACTCAGCAAATTGGATGCAGTCTATCACAGTGCCATCCATTTTGTCACCAAAGCCCCATATACTACCCACCACTGCGACCTGTATGCTCTCGTTGGCTGGCCCTCGCTTCATATTCGTCGCCAAACCCACTGGCTCCAGTTAATCTATAAGTCTTTGCTAGGTAAAGCCCCACGTTATCTCAGCTCACTGGTCACCATAACAGCACCCACCCATAGCACGTGCTCCAGCAGGTATATTTCATTGGTCACCCCCAAAGCCAATTCCTACTTTGGTCAACTTTCCTTCCAGTTCTCTGCTGCCAATGACTGGAACGAACTGCAAAAATCACTGAAGCTGGAGACTCATATCTCCCTCACTAACTTTAAGCACCAGCTGTCAGAGCAGCTCACAGATCACTGCACCTGTACACAGCCCATCTGTAAATAGCCCATCCAACTACCTCATCCCCATACTGTTATTTATTTTATTTATTTTGCACCCAAGTATCTCTACTTGCACACTCATCTTCTGCACATCTATCACTAAAGTGTTTAATTGCTAAATTGTAATTATTTCGCCACCATGGCCTATTTATCGCCTTACCTCCCTTATCCTACCTCATTTGCACACACTGTATATATGCTTGTTCTATTGTATTATTGACTATATGTTTGTTTTTTCCATGTGTAACTCTGTGCTGTTTCTGTTGCACTGCTTTGCTTTATCTTGGCCAGGTCGCAGTTGTAAATGAGAACTTGTTCTCAACTAGCCTACCAGGTTAAATAAAGGTTAAATATATATTTTTTTAATGAGTGGCCTTTGAATGCTCTGCTTTTAAAGAGCAGTGTGACAGAACTGGTTAGTGTTCTGATTTGGAATCTCATTTGTCCTCGGCCCAGTTTTTCATCCCTCTCTGTTCCTCTAGTCCTCATCATAGTTCTCTTTGATGGTCATCGAGGTCATCAAGTTTTAATGTTCTCATGTGATCCCCGTTGTCCATGACTACCAGAGTGTTTGTTCCCACTCTCCCTTATGGCATGTGCAGGGACATAAGTGCCTTTGCCATGGCTGTAGGTAGAAAATGCAAATGCTGTTACTGACTGACATAGATTTTATTGGGGACAAAGGGCAGACATTTGTTACAGGAGTAGAGCATCATGCCGTTCATTTTCTATCCTGTAACTTAGACAAACGCATGTCGTTTTCATATAGTTTTACTCTATGACCCCCCCCCCCCTCCAGAAACAAGGTGCTGAACATCTCACAAGGGCTGGACTACCCAGGATCCATCAACTGGGAGCTGTTGCTGTGCCTGGCGGCCGTCTGGGTGATGGTGTATTTCTGTGTGTGGAAGGGGGTGAAGTCCACAGGCAAGGTAACTAATACACATTTCTCTGAAAAGCTCATCGTTATCTTATTAGTTATATGAGCACCACGATGGTGACTGCAATGAACATGTGACTCACTCTGGTCCTTAGGTATCTCCTATAGCTAACTGTTATGTAACAGACTATCCTCCGGCCGTGGCAGACAGATTGTTTTACATCAGCTCAGGTCACTGCACTGGTCTCTGATTGGATACCTGCATTAGAACAACTCAGTGGCTAATGCAGCTGCAGTGGAAGGATATTGCTGTGTGGTATCAAACATAGTCTGGAATTATATTAAAAGAGCAAGAAAGGTTACTGAGAAAAGTAACAAATAGAGGTGAAAGGGGGTTAAAATGTATAGATATACAGTTCTCCCAGAGAGAACGAGGAGATAGATTTGTAGCTATAGCCAGATAGGTTTCTAATTTAGTTCTGGCTATGGTAATGGACTCTCAGTCATGAGTGAATGAGAAGGCAGTGTGACTTTTTCCTAACCTTGTGTGATTCACATAGTGCCACCCTCCCCTGCTGTGTGACAGCAAGGCAATGATGAGGCAGTGTTTCTATAGCAACATCAAGAGGACAGGGGGTGTGGCTATGACATATCACAAAGTGTCCCTGTCACATGGTGCGTTCTGATTGGTGGGCAGTTGGTAGGTTGACTGCAGTGCGACGTGACTGGGGCCCTGTGCGAATATTCCAACAGCCATGTTTTCTGCTTGTTGAGGTGGGATCACATCCAAGCCTCTTTAAATGATATCAGTGTTTATCTCCAGTGCTGGTCCATTTTATATGGATCTTTATCAGGATTTCTAGATCACTTTATATGTAGCAGCACTTTCTGTACAGATAATGAGATCAACCTCTAGTGTTCATTAACATTTTATTGTTTTTATATTTATATAGTAATGATATTAAAATTACTTACAGTTTATCTTTAAGAGATCATTAGGTCAGAGCTGCTCACATTTTAGCCAGAAGGAATTTTGATAGATTTTTATTTTTATTATTTAAGGGATAGGCTTAGTGATGTAATGAATTAATGACAATTAGCCATACATCCACAACATTTATAGATGCAATGTATAGAAATGTTCTCTAGTTAATATTACAAGTTTTCAGGTAAGGGCCTATTGAGGTTGCTAATCAAAGATAAGTGCTTGAGTAATGATTATACAAAACAGGTTTGTTATATGAATAAGGGCTTGGTCAGGAATGGGTGTCCTACATTAGCTGTGTATTTAGGTCAAGTAGACTGGGCTACGGAGAGTAGGTAGTCATGCCTGAAGGTGTGCCTGGGCCGCCAAGTCACAAAAACAATTGGCTTTGAAATCTAACAGCCTTGTAGAAAAGCTCTTTATAATACAGTGGTTCATATGGCACTAGGTCAAAGTTCAGTGTTTGAAACGTTCACCTGATTAGATAAAGTCTTCCACTTAGCTCTATCTTGTACGGGTGCTAGGTTGGCAGGAATGCAACAAATGATATTCCCATTGCTCATATGAAAAGTCCCCAGCATGTCACTGTGACTGCAATCCCCTTGTGTCAGACACCTTTGACACCTTTGAAATCTTTGCAGTCTGAAATGTGAATGATCAGCCAAACTGTAGTTATGTACAGTACAGCTCCTCACACTATGCATGTCAATGAAACTACAGTAGGCTGAAATGACATCCAATCATTTTAGGTCTCCGACTGCACCACTCTGCAAGTCTTCTCATAATGTGACATCTACAGGTGTAGGATCTTAATTAGATCACCCTGTTGTTGCAGGACATTTCCTGTACAGCAGGAAATGCAAATGTGTCATGTATTCTAGTTTTAAAAATGCATCTAAATTTAGTCATTTCCTCTTCAACATTTTGGACTTGTATCGAACCCTACAACCCCTACAAAAATTATTCACATTTCCACGCAATAATACAAAAATGTCCAGTTGCTGCAGGATTATTTAATTGCTGTGAGAAACTGGTCAAATTAGGATCCTACATCTGTAACCGAAATATCATATGGATTTAGAATAATGACACTGGTCTCCCTGTTTCGCTGCAGATTGTGTATTTTACTGCCACGTTCCCCTACGTCGTCCTGATCATCCTTCTGGTGAGAGGGGTGACTCTTCCTGGTGCCTACGATGGAATCATGTTCTACATCAAGCCTGACTGGTCCAAGCTTGGCGAGGCACAGGTGCGACCCATCATCCACCCATCTGTCCACAGTCCTAACTGATTGATTATTTAGATTAGTTAACTCTGGTGCTGTGTTGCAGATTAAACTGATCAGTTTTCATTATCGTTACTGTCTGGTAGGTGTGGATTGATGCTGGCACACAAATCTTCTTCTCTTATGCTATTGGGCTTGGAGCTCTCACTGCCCTAGGCAGCTACAACAGATTCAACAATGACTGCTACAAGTAAGTGATATGACAGCTGAATGGTCTCACCTTGGCCTCTTGTTGCACTTACTGTCTCCTGTATGATTCTGACTTGTTTTCTGTGATTATTTCTCCCTTTGTTTTTGTTTTTATTTCTGTCCAGGGATGCCTTCATGCTAGCTCTAATCAACAGTGGCACCAGTTTCTTTGCTGGCTTTGTGGTGTTCGCCATTCTAGGCTTCATGGCAAACGAGCAGGGAGTGGACATCTCCCAAGTGGCTGAAACAGGTATGCAGAACACACTCACACTTACACTACAGAGGTTCTCTTATATTCTGGCATCTCAAAACCTACCATGGTACTAACAGGAGAGTATTACTGAAGGCTTTGGTCCTCGTTGTTAGGAATGCATGAAAGTGTTCATTGAAAGTGTTGATGTCATTGTTTTACCTTCACATTGGCAGCCCCTCTAGCACTGAGGAAGAAAGCCGTACCTCTTCAATAATTTAGACCGATTCCGGTCCTCAAAGCTGAATCCTTATTTTATGCTTGTGCTGCACTTTTGGCAGTGCATTATTAATACGATGAACTTTTAATATAGAAATGACGCACAGATAAACGTGTGAAATGGAACCTTGCTGTACAGTGTGTAAGGATAGTGGGTGTAGCAAGTCACTTGTTTACTCTACAGAAATGTGAAGATGAAATATTGTTGTTTAATGTGTCAGTAATAATATAGAAATATACCAACTATCAAGAAATGATTGAAATGCATGTTTGAATTGAGTCTGTCAGCATTTGAGAAATTCAAAACGTACAAATGTATTTACATGAACTGTATGTAACTTGTACCTCAACCAAATGTTTTCTGCCTGGAGTCACCTGTATTGATTCACAAGGAAATCAGTATTATAGAATTAAGTTCCTCTGATGGAGTGTGTGTGTGTGTGTGTGTGTGTGTGTGTGTGTGTGTGTGTGTGTGTGTGTGTGTGTGTGTGTGTGTGTGTGTGTGTGTGTGTGTGTGTGTGTGTGTGTGTGTGTGTGTGTGTGTGTGTGTGTGTGTGTGTGTGTCTCGGTATGTTTGTGTACGAGTGTGTGTGTGTGTGTGTGTGTGTGTGTGTGTGTGTGTGTGTGTGTGTGTGTGTGTGTGTGTGTGTGTGTGTGTGTGTGTGTGTGTGTGTGTGTGTGTGTGTGTGTGTGTGTGTGTGTGTATCTGGGAATGAACAGTATGTTTTCGTGTGTTTGTGTATTTGTGTATGTGAATTCTGTGTGATTCAAGAGAGAATATTCTGAGATCTCTTGGTATAGAGTATGAAAGACAGTGATGTGGAAGATTTGTCTGTGTTTGTACGTGCTGGAATAGATGATCTGTATGAGTGTTTGACAGTGAGGGGGACGCAGTGAGGAGAGATTGAGACATTGGCAGTGGCCATGTATTTGTCCATAACATCTAAATTGTTGTAAGAATTACATTTTTGTTGTGTGTGAATTAACAAGAGATGTGTAATTACCAAACAACTGTCACACATAACTGATAATTATTTGTATTAATAGACTTTCAATGCACATGACATTCACAACTAATTCTATCCATTCAGTTATTAATAGGTTTACTGGAGAAGATAGCATCTGTGTGTGGCACGCCTCTGACATATCGCATGCTTTCACATCAGTGCTCTTGCATGTAACTTCCAAAAATAATCACATTAGTTTGCCAAATCAGTAAATAGTTTGTCCATTTTCATTCAGTGTCTTAGCTCTCTCTCTCAATCATTATTTTAATTGAGTATTGACTTATTGAGAATAGTAGGGAAATAGGCGTGTGTAGTCCATTACTATCTGCACATGTTATTGGCTTCATGACAGTAGTTATACACACAGTCAGAAACACACTGGATTGAACCATCCTGGACTTATCATCTATGAAATCCATCTCTACATATCACAACATATTCTTTACTAATAGCATACTGAATTATACTAATATTTTACCCTGTAAGTTTAAATATTCACTATATTTATTCAGAAATACATTAGCACTATTATAATGTCGAACCCCCGTGTAGAAGAGTAGTCAGCTATGACCATAGCCATGCTGTTAAGGAATGAACACAACAAATAAACCTGTCAATTTGAGTCACTCTTCATGTTCCCCAATTAGTGCAGTGCATACCTGTCTCCTCACCAACCAAACCATGCATGAGATTTTCAATTACTGGACCATCTCATCAAGGAGACGATCAAACTCAAGTACAGCAGGAGGTTTAGACCTGTACATCTTCGGGCTGGATTGAATCCTTCGAGGAAGTATCATGGAAGATCTGTGTTGGAATGTAAAGGTCATTTCTGATTGAGTCGTTTACCGTAAATGGAATCTCCATGGGAACATTGCCTTTAAATTTCAATCCAGCTACAGCGCGGATCTTAACGTGATTCTTCCGCGAGACGAATTGAAACCAGGCCCTTAGTTTCATCTCATCATACGAAGCTAAATTTGACCAATTCCAATACATTGTTTTGGCAGTAGTCATCTGTAAAGACACCACTGGACCGGGATTTAACTGGAAGTACAACAAGGGTGGCCATAGAAGTATTATGTCTGTCATTTATATGACATATCTTTTATTTTATTAGATATCTTAAGCTGTATCTGTAAAATATCTATGATAGCTCAAATTTGAAATATGCAATATTTAAAAATATATTTTTGTCCTAAGGACACCCTTGGTGAACTTAAATAGTAGTATTCCTCTACCATCCCCCAGCACGATTCTGTTAACATGGTAGACAGACAGGGGACTTTGGACAGACAGTGTTACTGTGTTGCAGTAGCACAGTTGAGCAGGATTTTGTAGGAGGCAATTTACTAAGCACTGCTATTTACAGTGAAACTAATATTGAGTTAAAGTCCATCTGTTACTGCCTGCCCACACGCAGAAGGAGAGAGGTGGCGATGAAACTGATAGGCCTTGTTTAGCCCTAGTTCCCCCTCTCATTTCAACTGTACAAATAGCTTTCTGTCACTCAATATTTACTATACTGGTACTACACATGAGTGCAGTTACTGTGTGTGTGTGTGTGTGTGTGTGTGTGTGTGTGTGTGTGTGTGTGTGTGTGTGTGTGTGTGTGTGTGTGTGTGTGTGTGTGTGTGTGTGTGTGTGTGTGTGTGTGTGTGTGTGTGTGTGTGTGTGTGTGTGTGTGTGTGTGTGTGTGTGTGTGTGTGTACGTGTGTGTGTGTGTACGAGTGCGTGTGTGTGTGTGTGTGTGTGTACGAGTGCGTGTGTGTGTACGAGTGCATGTGTGTGTACGAGTGCGTGTGTGTGTGTACGAGTGTGTGCTTGTGCGTGTGCGTGCATGTGTGTGCGTGCGTGTGTGTGTGTGTGTGTGTGTGTGTGTGTGCAGGACTGCCTGTGAGAGTGTCAATAGGAGTGTGATTTTGTGAGAAGGTACATTAATGGATCGAGCCCCTGATTTTGGTTCAGCGTTACACTCCTGTTTCTTTTGCAAGTTGGTACGAACGAAAGAGAAAAAGTCCCCTTCCTCATGAATCTTCTTATCCTTTTAACAGGGTTTCGGTTTATTTTCCTCAGTCCCATTCTATATGACTTGTGATTGACATCAGTTCATTGATCTATATCTCTATATATCTATATTTTCGATTTTTTAAGTATTAATTTAAGGATTATTTAACCAGGAACTTTGCCTCTTGAGATGTGCACATCTCGCTTTCAAGAGGGGTCCTGGAGCTGACTACTGTTGAAGGTAAACATCTGTTATCTAATGACAGCATTTACACCTTAATCCAGCCTAGTCAAAATCAGAACCAATGACTGCATTGACCGACCGCAGCAGAGGACAGGGCTAGAGAAATCAAAGCAGTGACATGACAACATTTTCCAAGCGTAGGCCCAAATTCCCAAATCTAACTTTACTAAACCCAAACACAATAAAAACATTAACGGTAGAACTAACTTATTCGATAATTGTGTGTACACACAAGACACCTGACAAATTCTCTACCCCAGGCAGCAGCCCCATAGCCCCATAATCTGCAAACATATCCAGAGCAATTTGCAAAACATATGTGTTTTCAAGTTATTTTCTTATTTTTTGTGTATGAACCTTGCAGTAGTTGCTATACCAGGACTAGTTCTGGTGGTGAAAGTACAGTGTCATACATCTTCACCTGTTCCATCCCTCTCATCTTCAATGAAAACATGGACCTATTTATAATGACACAACTAAAATTCTAATTTATCTAGTGAAATTTGTATAGTTGAAGCAGTTGTAACTGTAAAGCAAATATTGACCACCTCTCTCTTTGCTACTTCAGTGCAGTGTGTCTATAAACTACAATCTAAATTATGGTTACAACCAAGTACAAGCGGAGTACAGCGAAAATCTCTTTATAATGCAAATATGTACCATGACCTTAAGTTTGTGAGGTCGCTATTATAGATGCATTTCTATAGGTAGTGCAACTGTTTTACTTTTACTACCATAGTTAAGGCTACACAAGTTTAAATCTGCTATTTAAACTTGGTTGACTATACACTACCAAGTATTTACAGTAGTCAGCACATCCAGCCGTGTGACGCTCACCTGGCTTAAATTAATGTTACTATAGCTCCTATTTATTCATATGCATTAATAAAACGTTTGTTTGAGCATCATAAGGCATGAGCATCATTGATTCTTTTGAAAGTACCTCACTAACAATATACAAAAAAAAGCTAGAAAGCATGACGTTATACAATGCACATTGTTGTTAAACACTGAAATTATCATTATATCTAGCTACTGCAATGACGTATTTAAAAACTAAAGCCGCACTACTGTTGCGTTGACGGAATGCACAACAACACAACAATAGAATCAGACAGGAGACAAAAAGGCAGCCAACATTGTCACATCCAGCTTTTGCACAATAGCACCTCACTCAGGTGCCTCTCTTTCTCTCTTTCTATCTCTCTATCTCCTTCTCCCTCTTTGCTGTACTGTACGTATGTGTGTAGAGTGTGTCTGTGTTAAGGGCTTAGTCTGAGCTGTAGGGTTGAGTCTCTCATCCCTACTTCTCTTCTACAGGTCCTGGCTTGGCCTTTATTGCGTATCCTAAAGCTGTGACTCTGATGCCAATGCCCCCGGTCTGGGCTGCTCTCTTCTTCTTTATGCTGCTCGTACTGGGTCTTGACAGTCAGGTAGGAGCAACTTTACACTACTGGACACAACACTTAAATGGTTGCCATTTGTTACAAACTTAAAGTATCTGGACCAGATTACTCTCAATCCACCAAAAAACTGGTTGTATCAACAGTGTTTCTACCTCTTTTCAACCCCCCCCCCCCCCCCTCA
Organism: Oncorhynchus gorbuscha; assembly: GCF_021184085.1. Taxonomy (NCBI): domain Eukaryota; kingdom Metazoa; phylum Chordata; class Actinopteri; order Salmoniformes; family Salmonidae; genus Oncorhynchus; species Oncorhynchus gorbuscha. The sequence continues at coordinate 12,387,898 of NC_060182.1, forward strand.
ACGTGACAACAAAGAGCATTTCCTAGTATTTTTCACTTAACTTTGTACTTAAATCCAATGACATGTTGTGTTGAATTCACATCAGTTGACAACTCAACCCAATGTAAATCAAAACTAGACGTTGAACTGATGTCTGTGCCCAGTGGGAAGCTTCCTGAGTACAATTATATTTGTGTTTTCTCCTCTTCTATCCACAGTTTGTTGGAGTGGAAGGTTTTGTAACTGGGATTCTAGATCTGTTTCCTGGAAAGTATTACATGCGCTATAAGCGGGAAATCTCTGTGGCAATCTGCTGTTTAATGTGCTTTATTATAGATCTCTCCATGGTTACACAGGTAAGACACTACCGTTTGACGGGCGCTGATTCCATATTGTGTAACATCCATATCAGATGGTAATCACAAATGATTCCCAATGATGAATTATTTCTCATGTGTGCCAACAGGGAGGGATGTATGTCTTCCAGCTTTTTGATTATTACTCTGCCAGCGGTATGACCCTGTTATGGCAAGCATTCTGGGAATGCATAGTTGTCAGCTGGGTCTACGGTAAGAAACATTCACCTTTGTGACAATTGATGTATAAAGAGTAAATACAAGTTTTATTAGTCGTATGTACAGGATACACATGGTATATACCGTATACCAGTATTGGTAGTTGTGCTTGTCGTCCATTCTTAGACAGCTCGAGTCTCTAACCGTGCCATTCTGTGTGTACAGGTGCTGACAGGTTCATGGATGACATTGCTCGTATGATTGGTTACCGGCCTTTTCCTTGGATGAAGTGGTGCTGGTCGTTTATTACTCCATGTGTTTGCATGGTAAGTGATGTACAATACTATACACACACGGTGGTGTAGTGGAGGGCGTACGCAAGTATACGCCATATACCCACTTCTAGTTCAGTGGGCATCGTGTACACTCAAGTCTTAATCCCCACGATGCGTATCAAAATGGTGTAGTGGAGGTAAACACTGTATCATTTAATAAGGCTGGTGGAACAGATCAGAATATCTAGCTTAAAATGTTGGTCAAGTATTATTTCTTCACATTTTAGGCACAGCAACGTGCACACGGCAGTAGTCCTTCGGGCAAATGTTACAAAAATGCAATCTGCGGGAATATACAGTTCTAAAATGCGCACAGCAAATGCACACGATTTCATGGACAGAGATGGAAGTATCTGTTAGCTAGAGGGGAGATCTAAAGATGCAACAACGATCATAGGTTGCTCATTTGATTAGGATCATGCCTTTGGCTGCTAGACGATGAAATACAGTTGAAAGAAAACCAATAGAACAGGAGAAAGCATATGAGGAAGTCTTTATTAAATAATACCTCCACATTTGGTGGGATTTTAGCTATAGGCTACTTTGGAGCAAAGTAAGACATGACTCATATAATATGAAGTAAAACATGCAAGTTCCAAATAATGAATGAACATCTGCTAGATGGAAAGGCTTTCCCGAAAACCTTCTCTATTAAATGTTAACTACAAAGTGGTCTATGCCTAAGTGTCAGAATGATATCATGATTATTTTCATCAATCCAGTTGCCATTTGTTTTGCTAAATCCATCTCATATGTGTTACAAAAACACCTCTAACTAAACAACAGTGCTAGGTGCATGCATATTAGAATTAAAGGGTAACTAAACAACAGTGCTAGGTGCATGCATATTAGAATTCAAGGGTAACTAAATAACAGTGCTAGGTGCATGCATATTAGCATTAAAGGGTAACTAAACAACAGTGCTAGGTGCATGCATATTAGAATTAAAGGGTAACTAAACAACAGTGCTAGGTGCATGCATATTAGAATTCAAGGGTAACTAAACAACAGTGCTAGGTGCATGCATATTAGAATTAAAGGGTAACTAAACAACAGTGCTAGGTGCATGCATATTAGAATTAAAGGGTAACTAAACAACAGTGCTAGGTGCATGCATATTAGAATTAAAGGGTAACTAAACAACAGTGCTAGGTGCATGCATATTAGAATTAAAGGGTAACTAACCAACAGTGCTAGGTGCATGCATATTAGAATTAAAGGGTAACTACACAAAACAATATAAACAACTTTGATTTTTCCCAGACCTCCAAAGTGTTCTCCTGATGTGGTTAGAGCATTGTTATGGACTTAGAACATCCAATTGAGTTTTTCTACAAAAAAAAAAAAGTGATTGAGACCGAAAACCTGACTTAGTTGACAGGCTCATTCATCAGTGTCAATAGTAAGCCTACTATTAGCCTACTTGCACAGTACAGCTTGGGTTGTCCTGACTGTGAAAGACCAATATGGGATTGATCATTTTAGGTCATTTGTGGTCCTTCTGTAGCTCAGTTGGTAGAGCATGGCGCTTGTAACGCCAGGGTAGTGGGTTCGATCCCCGGGACCACCCATACGTAGAATGTATGCACACATGACTGTAAGTCGCTTTGGATAAAAGCGTCTGCTAAATGGCATATATTATTATTATATTAGGTCATTCAGAGTGTTCACTGTTTCTCATAGAATTTTTCACATAGGGCAACTTTCCTTCGGGCCGTTTGAGAAATGTTTGTCAAATGAGATAATACCCACTTTTCCAGACACCAATACACCACTGTATACACACCTCTAGTCATGACTACATAGCCTGTCATTGTACATTTGTGCTTAATTGACCTGCCTGGTAAAATAATCATGTTTTTTTTGTCCTTCCAAAGGGTATCTTCCTATTTCACCTGTTCAACTACAAGCCTCTTACCTACAACAATACGTATGTGTACCCATGGTGGGGTGAGGTGATTGGTTGGTGCATGGCTCTGATGTCCATGCTCTGTATCCCTGTCAGCGTGTTGTACAAGCTCTGCAGGGCCACGGGAACCTTCAAGGAGGTCAGTATCAATATCATACTGTGCTCCTTACCAACATGGGTGGCAGCTAGCCTAGCAGTTAGAGGGTTGGGCCAGTAACCGAAAGGTCGCTGGTTTGAATAACCGAGCCGCCAAGGTGAAAAATGTATCGTGCCCTTGGGCAAGGCTGATCACAGTGAGGGAAAAAAGTATTTGATCCCCTGCTGATTTGGTATGTTTGCCCACTGACAAAGAAATGATCCGTCTATCATTTTGAAGGTAGGTTTATTTGAACAGTGAGAGACAGTATAATAACGAAAACGATCCAGAAAAACGCATGTCAAAAATGTTAGAAATTGATTTGCATTTTAATGAGCGAAATAAGTATTTGACCCCTCTGCAAAACATGACTTAGTACTTGGTGGCAAAACCCTTGTTGGCAATCACAGAGGTCAGACGTTTCTTGTAGTTGGCCACCAGGTTTGCACACATCTCAGGAGGGATTTTGTCCCACTCCTCTTTGCAGATCTTCTCCAAGTCATTAAGGTTTCGAGGCTGACGTTTGGCAACTCGAGCCTTCAGCTCACCTCCACAGATTTTCTATGGGATTAAGGCCACTCCAGGACCTTAATGTGCTTCTTCTTGAGCCACTCCTTTGTTTCCTTGGACTTGTGTTTTGGGTCATTGTCATGCTGGAATACCCATCCACGACCCATTTTCAATGCCCTGGCTGAGGGAAGGAGTTTCTCACCCAAGATTTGACGATACATGGCCCCGTCCATCGTCCCTTTGATGCGGTGAAGTTGTCCTGTCCCCTTAGCAGAAAAACACCCCCAAATGATCATGTTTCCACCTCCATGTTTGACGGTGGGGATGGTGTTCTTGGGGTCATAGGCAGCATTCCTCCTCCTCCAAACACGGCGAGTTGAGTTGATGACAAAGAGCTCCATTTTGGTCTCATCTGACCACAACACTTTCACCCAGTTGTCCTCTGAATCATTCAGATGTTCATTGGCAAACTTCAGACGGGCATGTATATGTGCTTTCTTGAGCAGAGGGAACTTGCGGGCGCTGCAGGATTTCAGTCCTTCACGGCATAGTGTGTTACCAATTGTTTTCTTGGTGACTATGGTCCCAGCTGTCTTGAAATCATTGACAAGATCCTCCCGTGTAGTTCTGGGCTGATTCCTGACCGCTCTCATGATCATTGCAACTCCACGAGGTAAGATCTTGCACGGAGCCCCAGGCCGAGGGAGATTGACAGTTCTTTTGTGTTTCTTCCATTTGCGAATAATCACACCAACTGTTGTCACCTTCTCACCAAGCTGCTTGGCGATGGTCTTGTAGCCCATTCCAGCCTTGTGTAGGTCTACAATCTTGTCCCTGACATCCTTGGAGAGCTCTTTGTTCTTGGCCATGGTGGAGAGTGTGGAATCTGATTGATTGATTGCTTCTGTGGACAGGTGTCTTTTATACACTCCCTTTAAGAGTGTGCTCCTAATCTTACCTCGTCACCTGTATAAAAGACACCTGGGAGCCAGAAATCTTTCTGATTGAGAGGGGGTCAAATACTTATTTCCCTCATTAAAATGCAAATCAATTTATAATATTTTTATCATGTGTTATTCTGGATTTTGTTGTTGTTATTCTGTCTCACTGTTCAAATAAATCCACCATTAAAATTATAGACTGATCATTTATTTGTCAGTGGGCAAACATACTAAAAATCAGCAGGGGATCAAATACTTTTTTCCCTCACTGTAACACACATGCCCTCACAAAACCTGTGGAACACTCAACACAGTTGAATGGTCTTTTTGAAACATTGGTCAACATTAATATTTCTATTAGATTATGAAAATAATGGTGAAGACTTAGCATCGAGTAAGGGAAGGTGGAAAGGAATAAGATGTGGGAAGAATAAAATGCATAACATACGAAAGTGTAAATAGTTAAGGGAAAACCGTGGAAACCTCAGTTGACAGTTGACAGCATGTAGCCTACTCTTTGAATATAGCTTTTTAAAATGTATTTTAATTGAATTCTCACCCATCAGAATGAGTAATACAGCAGTTTGATTAGTATGGGTCTCCATGTCCTAAAGGAGCATGTTTTCTCCTCCTTCAGCGTTGGGAGAAGCTGACTAAACCACAATGGGGTCCCCATCACCTTGAATACATGGCGCCTGATACTGACATAAAGAGCCTGGCCTCCCTCTCTGCCAGCACAGAAGACAACAAGGTTATCATCTTTGAAAGTGGTATGTAGGCTGTAGCCTACAGGAAAGCCTTTGACAACAGTCTAAAGACCAGATGATAATTTATGTAATAATTGATGTATTCATTTGGGTTGATGACACAATCAAAAAGGAATCACCTGGTAATTATGTGCAAATAATTCGAGGATGCAGATAATGTACACAGACGGTTCTCAACACCTATACAAAATCAATTCACAACGGTCTATTGGACAGTCGATCATTTTCACCTGGGATGTTGATAATCAATGTCCTGATTGGTCCATTCTATATACAGGTGCCGTATAGTCTTTGGGGGGGGGGGGGGGGGGGGGGGGGGGGCGTTGATCTGATACCCAAACTGTCCCTCCCTGTCTGTGACTCCATCAGGCCAGAGCCATAGTCTACCAATGTGTAGCCCACCACCTCACCCAGTATGGCAGAATTTTTACAGGCTATCTTTAAGACTGATATGGAATTCCTTGAAATTACACATTACTGCAAGACCAATCATGTGGTACGGAGGGTTTGTGTATCAACCGGTGTAGTTCTCCTTCATAAGAAATCTTGCATAAAACTCTATTTGGCTAATTTGATACATGAAAATATATGTCTTACACATTGAGAGTAAGAATTTCAGGGTAAGGTCTACTACACCTGTTGTATTCGGCGCATGTGACAAATAAAGTTTGATTTGATATATGAATATATAATTAAAAGCATTTGTTCAATTGATATTATATCATATACTGTATAATACACTACAGTTTGTAGGTTTGGCTGAGTTGATATATAAAATACAGAATTTTTTCCAATTGACTTCAATATTCTGGCTTCTTTAGGCCCCTGAAGTTATGTAGTTGCCAAACTGTCAAAATGACCATCTTTGATCATTGAGCTTGTGTTTGATCATTGAGTTTGTGTAATGTGTCTTTCATGGCGACAATAGTCCTCAGAACTTTAGACATAAACTAAAGATTGATTCAGTGCCAAAATGGAGCATACTTGTCATTCTCTTGTTATTGATAGAGAATGGTTTTGGTTGCCATATACACTATCTATTTTTATTTGCCTAGATCAGTCTGATATATATTGTGTCTTCCGATTTAACTGTCTGATGTTTGGGAACATCTTGAAAGCAAACAATGCAGCTCTTAGATGCCTTGAAACATTTTCATTGATAAGTGTGTCTACAGATATATATTTTTTAATCAACAATAATCACTAAATTGAACTGTTCTGTAAGATCTAAGATCCCTCTTCTCTAATTCAAAAAGGTGACTGGCTGATATATTGCTCGTAATGGCCATTAAAAACAAATGATCCGATACTTCCTCTGGCATTAACTTGCAAAATGATCACTTGGCCAAGTGGTAAGGATTTACCTCATATTTCAACCAACCTATTGTTACAAAGGCAAGTACATCACTGCAGCATGTAGGAGGACAGTATTTGGATCTAACTACAACATTGCCACAACAAGTAGCTGCTGTGCCATTTGCCAGTGACTGGAACAGGGTGATGAGTAACTAACTGTAAGGTGTTATATCGTGAGTTTAACTCTGAGTATTACACACACAGTATTAACGTTGCAGCCATACAGGAGCTGGACACGTAGATCATTGCCTTATGTTGTTTGTCTTAAATCTAGAGCCCATATGTCAACTCTGACTAGCCATATTCTTACCTGGTCCACTGAGGAACAGTCTTGAAGATAACCAAATGGAAATTCTGCCATTTACCATGATATGGATAACATATGATTTATTTCGATATTGAAAAGATCATTAGAATGTAAAATATATTAAATAATGCAATGCTAAAAACTACATTTGCACATTGTAAAATATCTCGCTAGCACTTTAAAAAAAATGGTGTTAGAATAACAATTTTTGTTTTGTTTTACATATTGTAAAATAAATCAGAGATTTTATTTTGTGAAGGCTTTTATTTTGCTTATACATACAGTATAAAAAAATATATTGAATATCTTGTGTGTTATATTTGAAAGAGTTTGATGCAGTATGTAATTTTGATGAAGATTTCTAAGGGGAAGAGCATGCGCCATTGAGATGCTGCGATGCAGTACTACTCAAAAGGCTTGTGTGATTCATAACACACAGAAGGGATTTTTGGTTTCAAATATCAAGTGATCCAGTGTTACGTAGCCTAATAGATTATTTGTGTGTGTTTAATTACAGTATTTCCCTCAGACCACCCAGAGCTCAGTTAAACGTTAATATTTCTCAGAAAGACCTTCTAATTTGGTCCACACAACACAGGAGTATTAATTTGATTAAGAATTAAAAGATTTTGGAATATTTTTTTACTTGGGATTTCATCATTTTCAACATATTTCACGTCTGGCTTCAAGTGTAATTTATGTTCTCTACTTAGAAGCAGTGTGCTCTCATTTGCAAAAAAAAAAATCATTAAGATTAAAAGGTCCTCTTTTGTGGCAGATATTACAGAATTTGACAAGAAACGAAACTCTCTTTCTGTATATGCCTATTGACTATCTGCCACGGTCCTCCTACACTAAACCTGGCATATAGAAAATACTCTAATGCTCTCCCACCTTTCAAAATTGAAAACCACATGGTAAAAGTGGTGGGTTTGGTTGTTGGTTATGAAAAATTTGAGACAGAACAAACATTCCCTCCTAAATGTAGTGCTAAATGCGCCTTTCATACTGTTGGTCTATGGACATATGTAAGGATGAGGACACAAGGCAAGTTTTATAGCAAGGCTATGGTAGAATAAATGTTAAAGTTAAGAATCTATTTTAACAACGTTTTTTTTTTACATTGGCTTTCCTTATAATACTCCTAGATTATAGCCTGGGTTGGTCAAAAGGTGAAACATTTAAATGTAGTCATTAAATGTAGAAAATCTAAATGAAATATACATAAGCAAAATCATATGTATGGTGTCATCTTTTGCGCTCTGCCAAATTGTTCTTGACAGTATCTGTAATCCAAAGTATGACTCACAAAGGGGAAATGTTGAATTGATAATGAAAGCTTTGTGGATCTATTCCATATCATACAAAATGGTAAAAAAAAATGTAATAGATATAAAAAAATACTCATTCCCCATTGCTGAATAGGATTAGTTTATTATAAATCTACATGAAGTCTTTTAAAATGTTCTGTTTATTTTCATAAACTATACAGACCAATTACCATAGTTACCATGGAATATGTTGTACTGTAATGATTGTATACAGTACATTAAACTGGAATATCCATCATTAGCTGATAAAGACTAACGCTAACCAACTATGCAAAGCTGTAAAGAAACACTTGTTGAGACAGTTGACAGTTGAAGAGTTCTTATGGCATCTGCTGTATGATTGACAGTGAACAGATAGTAGTGCAAATGGGGCCACAACTCTCCCCTACACAGCTATCTCTCTTCCTCATCCCCTCTCCTTTTCCACAATGTCATTTTGAGTTTTGTTTTCACAAATCTCACACAAAGGCCTGGAAAGAAGGGTACAAACAAGCCTGAGAAAATGGCATTTCATCATCCACTGAGTCCTTTGGCAAAGGATACTGTCTTGAAAAAGATATAGTAACACTGTTGACTTCATCTAACTGTTATTGTACTCTGTATCGTGTAAGATTTAACATCAGTCTTCCATTCATAACATAGAATAGTGATAGAGAGATGACTGTAAACCTATGTTGACATCCCAAGTGTTCCATCAACCTTGTCCCTCACAATTTATGAAGGGATTCATGCTTAATACCACTGTGATTCTGTGCTAAAAATCCACTCGCCCTATTCAAAATAACAAAATGGCAATAAAACTTACTTCAATAAAAAATATTCTGTCTTTGTGAATACATTTGAAATTGTCGAACCAACTTTCAACAATTACCATTTGAAACATCTCCGGTTTCATTTGAATCCAAAGTATTTACGTTTAATCCCATATTTCCAACTGGCAGACACTTAGAATCCCACCTTGTTACCTGGTAACCCTGTAATGGGTTCATGGTTCTGAGCTTGCACTGTGAACAGGTGGGAAAAGTCATTTTATGATCAAGAGGTTCATTCAAGCTCACATCACTTTATTAATCCAGAAAATTATTTTCACAGAAATTGATAGGTATGAACCTCGGAGCCTGTAGGCATTAGCTAACAGCAGCAGTACGTTACCCACTAATTCAACTCAAACCATGGTCACCACTGTAAGGGGAGGCGATGGGATAGTTAATGCAGTTCAAACCGGTTTTAATGACAAATGCCCAGTTTGTCAGTGAAGTGCAGCTGCCATATTAAGCCAGGGCTCCAGCATGCTAAAGTTGGTTGGCTATGTTTAGCCAGTGCCCTCTGAGCTCTGGGCTATTTCTGTCTGGAGTCTAGAGCAGGTCGGCCTTCAGTCCCAAACTGTATCTGAGAGGGACAGCTGCCCCCCTCCCAGCACCTCAGATACCCCAAGACATCCCCAGAGCAGGAAGCCATAGACACCCAATAGTGATGGGGTCTGATCACATTGAATTGACTGCCATGGAGGCCAGCTGTTACAGATCACATTGGGTTGACTGGCATGGAAGCCTGGAGGTTAGCTGTTACAGATCACATTGGGTTGACTGACATTGAAGCCAGCTGTTACAGATCACATTGGGTTGACTGACATTGAAGCCTGGAGGTTAGCTGTTATAGATCACATTGGGTTGACTGGCATGGAGGCCAGCTGTTACAGATCACATTGGGTTGACTGACATTGAAGCCTGGAGGTTAGCTGTTACAGATCACATTGGGTTGACAGGCATAAGGCCTGGAGGTTAGCTGTTACAGATCACATTGGGTTGACAGGCATGGAGGCATGGAGTCCAGCTGTTACAGATCACATTGGGTTGACAGGCATGGAGGCCTGGAGGTTAGCTGTTGCAGATCACATTGGGTTGACAGGCCTGGAGGTTAGCTGTTACAGATCACATTGGGTTGACTGGCATGGAGGCCTGGAGGTTAGCTGTTACAGATCACATTGGGTTGACTGGCATGGAGGCCTGGAGGTTAGCTGTTACAGATCACATTGGGTTGACTGGCATGGAGGCTAGCTGTTACAGATCACATTGGGTTGACTGGCATGGAGGCCTGGAGGTTAGCTGTTACAGATCACATTGGGTTGACTGGCATGGAGGCCTGGAGGTTAGCTGTTACAGATTACATTGGGTTGACTGGCATGGAGGCTAGCTGTTGCAGATCACATTGGGTTGACAGGCATGGAGGCCTGGAGGTTAGCTGTTGCAGATCACATTGGGTTGACTGGCATGGAGGCCTGGAGGTTAGCTGTTACAGATCACATTGGGTTGACTGGCATGGAGGCCTGGAGGTTAGCTGTTACAGATCACATTGGGTTGACAGGCATGGAGGCCTGGAGGTTAGCTGTTGCAGATCACATCGTCAGCTGAGTGGGTGATTATTTCCTCTCGTAGAGATTGAGGTTATGTTTCAACGGCAAGTGAAACGTCTCCCTGCTCACTTACAAGCTAGTCTGTTCTAACTCACATTTTTGTCAATAAACAGACACTCTTATCCAGAGTGACTTACAGATACCGCATTCATCTTAAGACAGCTAGGTTGGACAACCACATATCACAGGCATGGTAAGTACATTTTACGTCAAAGTAGCCGTCAGCTAGTAAGAAAATAATTAATTGCAAGTCAGGTCTACCATAACGGACAGAACACTTGAATGCAAAAAAAAGGACCAACCAATGTCAGACGATTTACCCAGGAAAACTGAAGCAGATAGTTTATCAGTGAGTGGTTTGGCACAAATCTCAGCTCAGGGTCAGATTACTGATTAGCAGGAAAATAGTTGATGTTTTACTTTTGGTCAAAGTTCAATTACTCTTTGGTTATTTTAATTGGTTGTCAAATAGTTGTAGAGAACACTTCACTCAGTTCCTAAAGTGTACTAGTAGTTATTGACTATCATTTATAGAATCAAACATATGCAACGCAACACAAGTTTGAGCGTCTATATTCATGGCTCATTTGGATGCACTTGTCACATGGACATACCCATCCCAGCCAGAACACATTCTTGATGGACATACCCATCCCAGCCAGAACACATTCTTGATGGACATAGACAGGTTGGTTGTTTATCAACAAAACTGACACGTGCACAACAATGGGGCAAAACAGACGTGGTTGGCAACATGTCAACTATATTTAGTCTCTATGTTTATTGAAAACAAATACATTTGCACAATGAGCACTTGTCTCAAATATATTGTTACAGTTGCTGGTTAGCTAGCGAGTTTTAGCCATATTAACATAGGCATGACATCAGTCCAAACAAAACATGGTATCAATAACAAGATGAGCTGAAACTAGCCACCTATGATTCCTCAAAAGGCAGGTTCTTGTCATTGTTGCTAGCTATCTGACCGTTCAGTTCAGAATCATAAACGCACACCTTTCGGCCTTGTCAAATGCACCGTGAATCATTTGTGATGTTGTCAGCCAACCAGTCTATGGTGTTTGAAAGGGAAGGAAACCCTACTGCATGAGCACAACCATTGATAGTGGCTAAAAGACTACTTATTACTCGTTTAAAAAAAAGTTTAAAAGCCAATGAAACATGCGTTTAGTGTCATACGACTGGAAAGACTGTGCCTGGTCTTCAATCGCTCATGAAGGGAATTAATTATTCAGAAAGCAGTTTCATCAAATCATGGTTGGATCATCATCAAGGATGATGCAATTGTGTCTCTGTGAGAGGCTGTTCTAGAACAAACATCTGTCTCTGTTGAGAGGCTGTTCTAGAACAAAAATCTGTCTCTGTTGAGAGGCTGTTCTAGAACAAACATCTGTCTCTGTTGAGAGGCTGTTCTAGAACAAACATCTGTCTCTGTGAGAGGCTGTTCTAGAACAAACATCTGTCTCTGTGAGGCTGTTCCACAACAGAAATCTATGTCTCTGTGAGAGGCTGTTCTTGAACAAAAATCTGTCTCTGTTGAGAGGCTGTTCTAGAACAAAAATCTGTTTCTGTGAGAGGCTGTTCTAGAACAAAAATCATGCCTCTGTGAGGCTGTTCCACAACAGAAATCTGTCTCTGAGAGGCTGCTCTAGAACAAACATCTGTTTCTGTGAGGGGCCATTTTAGAAGAAAAATCTGTCTGTGAAAGGCTGTTCTAGAACAAACATCTATGTCTCTGTGAGAGGCTGTTCTAGAACAAACTGTTTCTGTGCGAGGCTTTTCCACAACTAAAATCTGTCTCGGTGAGAGGTTGCTCTAGAGCAAACAAGTCGTTGAAAGGCTGTTCTAAAACAAACCGTCTGTGGGAGGCTGTTCTAGAACAAACTGTCTCTGTGGGAGGCTGTTCTAGAACAAAAATCGATGTCATGAAGAAACCGGATTTGCAAAGCCTAGCCATGCATATTTAGCCATTTATAACTTAGTAAAAGAGCAATAGAGGAACTCAACGATTTGTATACAGCATGTGGGGCACATTGGACAATCATACTACAAATGACCAAACCTAGTTCTTGTCAGACATTGTTGAGAAATATATTTATTTTGCATTTCACACCAACAGCATTGACCATGTTCATACATGTAGTTGACTGCAAACATAGATGCTGTAATCCAAAAAATACATTTAGTTATAATGAAACAGCAAACTTCTTCCCTCCAAGATAAGGGGAAAACTTTGATGTGACATAATTAGCTAACATTTCTTGAAAGGACAGAAGATCATGTGTAAATGCAGTTCTCTTGTGAGAAAGTCATCATGCAAAAATAGGTCAGTTAAATGACACTTAAGGCCACCAAATGAGATTATATAATAGAATTAATATCATCAAGAGTCAATGACTAAACAGCAAGGACAAAACCTGCAAAACCTTTGAGACTCATCTTCTCTGTTGAGAATATGAATTTCAATAGCCCTTGGACTAAGGAATGAGTATCACCAGTGTCTGACAAAATGGAAAAACTGACAATGTAATGAGGGGAAAAAAAGTGGCGTTTAAAAATCAGATGGCTTCCAGACATCTACCACTTACTGTAAATAGTTCATCAGAACAAACCCCTCGCCCACAAGAAAATAGATGAAAGCAAAAGAAATGGTCAAATACATAGATAGAACCTTTACCTCGAGTACTAGGCCTGCTCGGCGACCTTGTAAAGTGTGCATTATAAATGAAGGTAACTAAACACTGATATTACATATAAACATGGATGAATAGTGTACTGTTCTTAGGCATGTTAATATCACCAAACTAAGAATTTCTTGTACAACACCAGACGGACCCAGACAGGTTACCATCTCCCCTGAAGGTCAGAGTGGCCATGACAGTGACTTTGACAGCCAGTTGACCATGACAGAAAGTTGACTATTTAATTACTGACAAGTTCCACAATTCTTTAAGTTGCTGCTTAATGGGAGATTTATTTACAACCCTCGCCGTTCAAATTGGATCTACAGGCAGGGAAATCTTATTATGCAGTTCATAAAATTTCCCCTCCAATTAAATTCAAAATGGCGGGTGAAGCACTCCAAATAGACCATTCTATGATCAGCAAGTGGGAAAACAGGAAAGAAAAGACAGGGTGTGAGATCGCAAAGAAGTTTAATAAACAATTTTCCAACATTCTTTCAAATATCAGAATTTAAAGACTACATCGTGTCTAACATTTGAAAGACTGAACCAACCGTGTTTTTAAATGACATCTCAACCAATGAGAGTCTTCAAATGGAAGGACGCCATGAAGCCCTACATTCCAATACAGCTCATCTCATATCATGTTATGCAGCGGCTTAGTGATTTGAGTGGTACAAGTTCGTCACACCATGTGCCTGAGGCGCTTCTCCAATACAGAAGTGTGCAGTCAGACGAGGTAAAAGGAACTTATTAATTTTCAAACAAAGCAAGTGGATAAGGGCTTCAAAGAACAAGATGTGCCAAATCACAGATTTGTTCAGTCAAAAGCATGAAATGGGCCTAATTACTGGAGTGAAAATGAACTGCTTTCCATCAAAGGAGCATATGCAGATTCCCACCCATACAATATGATGCCCTTAATGACCGTAGGGTCTGCCTCATACTGTAACAGGTAACACAGATTACATTCAAAACAAGAATGAAGAATTGACAAACAGGAATAAGATGTTAAACCACACCTTACAGTAAGTCCAAAGGTGACTCGCAACTACATATTTTCTATCAGATATCGGAATATTTGTGACATGGACAACTGTTACCAGGTCCCCTCAGAATAGATACATTGGTTGAACAACTAAAGTAGTAAAATCAGACATCCAACAGGGGACATAGCCTTCTCAAATACAAAGAGGCAGAGGATCATCTGTTCAGATGTGCAATTCGTTCATTTAATTTCAAATGGAATGAAAACAGCTAAGTACAGATATAAAGTACAAGGTGGTTTCACAAATGGAGGCAAACATACAAAAAAAAACATGGCTATCCATTGTGCGCCACAACAGAGTAGCGAGGCTTTAAAGGCAGATAAACCAAATCCTCCTCCTGCAGGTCTGCACATTCAGCACCTAATGACTTCCTGTGTAAAGCAGTGGTGGTGGGTGGCTGTTGTTGACGGTGGATGGTACGAGCACGTCAACACTTCTCTCCCGATCAGTTGGACTTTTTGTCCTGCGATTGAGCATCACTGCTTGCCTGTAGAAAAGGGATTCAGAAAATTGATTCATAAACTGAACAAAAATAAAAGCAACAATTTCAAAGACTTCACTGAGTTACAGTTCATAAGGAAATAAATTAGGCCCTAATCTATGGATTTCACAACTGGGAATACAGATATGCATTTGTTGGTCACGGATGCCTTAAAAATAAAAAAGGTTAGGGATGTGGATCAGAAACCAGTAAGTATCTGGTGTGACCATTTGCCCCATGCAGTGTGACATCTCCTTCACAGAGTTTATCAGGCTGTTGATTGTGGCCTGTGGAATGTTGCCCCACTCCTCTTCAATGCATTGAAGTTGCAGGAACTGGAACACTGTCGTACACGTCGATCCAGAGCATCCCAAACATGCTCAATGGGTGACATGTCTGGCGAGTATGCAGATCCCACCAACATCAGCCACCTCAGAGCGCAACTGGTCCTTTTTGGGAACACGCACACCAAAGCACGCAACATGCTGACCAATATAAGGGTTGAAACATTGGTGGCCATCCAGGCAAATGTAAATCATTTTGAGCCTGACAACGAACCATCCTCAACAAGGTTGGAAAGTGACAGTTAAGATGAGGCCTCAGAGTCTGACGTTCAAGAGGTGGACATTGAGGAGGTCCAGGGAGAAGACATGGAAGCCTGAGAGGAAGACAACCAAAGCTTTAGTTTCTAGACTATAATTCTACAGATGTGTGTTGAAAACGTTTTTGTGAGACGCGATGATCATTCAATATTCCCTTTTTGTTGTTCGGTGAAATCGTCCCATGTGAACAATCAACTCAAAAGTTGAATTCGTAAGTAAATTATTTTGTTTGTTTTCTATTGGAAGGATATAATCATTTGCAATTGTCTACTTATGATGCGGTAAAAAGGTTGATGTTTCCATATGATATGGTAAATATATCCAATGCAAAAAACATCTACATTTAAATGGTATTAATATTCATTTTCAGATATTTTCGTTAATTCCAATATATTCTCGATAATTCCCACGGAAAGTTGACCACTAAATATTCCCCAAAATGCGCAACCGTAATACAGTCCATTTTGTAATTTAAACAAGTCAACAAAGTAATAGCCACTGCATTGGCACAGTTTATTATAGAATTGAAAATAGGCCTTTTCTGATAATCAAATGGCCTTTCAGTAATACAAGGAACTGAAGGTTAACCTACCTAAACATCCATACAGGGATTTACAGATAAGGCAGTCAAATCCCAAGTTTTTAGGTAGGTTAACCTTTAGTTCCTTGTATTACTGAAAGGCCAATCTCAAATTACAGCATGTCTCTCCGCACTGCTCATCCTGAGAGCTGATAGCCGACGTGACCTCTGGTCTAAATAAGTAACACAATTTAACCTTTGTGTATAGGTTACACGAACATCGGGCCACTGGCCAGGGAATGAAAACGGTCTAAACATAACCGGGTTTTCTCCTGTTTACATTTGAATGAAGTGGGCAGGCTTAAAGCAGCAGAGTAAAGGACTTGTGCCAGGAGCCCTGTGCCAGGGAAAGGAGCAGGAGCCCTGTGCCAGGGAAAGGAGCAGGAGCCCTGTGCCAGGGAAAGGAGCAGGAGCCCTGTGCCAGGGAAAGGAGCAGGAGCCCTGTGCCAGGGAAAGGAGCAGGAGCCCTGTGCCAGGGAAAGGAGCAGGAGCCCTGTGCCAGGGAAAGGAGCAGGAGCCCTGTGCCAGGGAAAGGAGCAGGAGCCCTGTGCCAGGGAAAGGAGCAGGAGCCCTGTGCCAGGGAAAGGAGCAGGAGCCCTGTGCCAGGGAAAGGAGCAGGAGCCCTGTGCCAGGGAAAGGAGCAGGAGCCCTGTGCCAGGGAAATCAAGTCCCTGAAACCAGAGTAGGCCCGTGTGATCAGGTGCAACAAGCTCAGAGGGATTCCAAAACCCACGGATCCAAACATTAAGTAGCCATGTTCGCCACACGTGTACCAGACCACCTGCCTGCTGACATGTCTGGAGCCTCGAGTGACAGCAAAAACAACACTTAAACACGAGACAACAACGCATCGCATGTGGGAGGTCATTCAAGAAGCTGTGGCATATGCCCCCGAGTGCTATAAATGTAACATGTCTTTTAAGTGTTACACGCCTGGTAGAATTTTAGGCTTCTTCAACTTGTCAAACGTCTTCACGAAGCATGGTCATTGCAGAAGAGTAAGTGTCTTCCTTCTAATTTTTTGCAAGACATCCGGCTGACTCCCCCGCCAGTAGAAGTGGGAAGTGTTCATTTTATCATAAGACTATTGCTCAAGCATCAGCCATGAGAAAGACCCACACTGTTTTGAGGTTGGACTGGGATATGTTCAGCATTACTAAGCTATTAGTCACTGCTCAGGTCAATATACCCGTGGGACTTGAAGGGCCACAACATGATGTAGGGTTAGTGCAGTGTCTTGGTGCATCACTCAAGGTTCAAGAGTTCACAACGCAAACATCTGCCTCCGTGACCATTGACAGGTTTTAGTTGTCATGAATTACCTTCCTGTACGGTTGTGATATCATTACTCCTCTAATCAGCAGCTTGTATTACATACATACTGTATGTGTGCAGTAGAGCGCACTACAAGAGACAATTAATCATTACAACATGTACAATGACTGATACTGCGATAGGGTGTGTCCTAAACTAGCTCAGATCCATGCTTCCCAGCACGTACACACCATGACATCCATTGTTACTCAACGAGATCGTTACCTGATTGTAGTAGTTTTTCTCAGATCAGTGTGTGTGTTAGGGTTTCCATTAGGAAAATGTGGCGCTGGACATTTAACCGGCAACATTTTTAAATTTACCAGCCGTTTTAGAAATGTACCGGACCCCTATGCATTGGATGCGTAACCTGATTAGGACATCCACCCACCGTGCTCAGAATAACAGAAGTCACATTTATATTATGGTAACTCTCATTAACAGAACGTGTAAGAAAAGGATGGAACAATGTGCGCTCCTCCTTACCTCATTCTGATGCGCACTTTGAAGACGTTAGAATAACTGTCCACATTTACTTTACCTCGGCCAACAAGACGAGTAACAGCGAAATCAATAAGCCTGTCGATCTACAATAACGCATAGTAGCAGAGTTAACCTATTCTATTGGTCAGCTTGTCGAGAAAGAAATAGCCTATTCCAAACAGACTCTGGGACAGTCTTGAAGGCACCACAAAAGGCTGTAGCAGCTCTCATGCTGCCTGACAGATTCTCCACTCCAAGGCCCTGTATCCATCTTAAACCAAGTGATAAAGACGCATAACGAATATACCTGTACACACGCTGTAATTAATTCCACTAAATTATGCAAATTGACCTATAGACCAATAAGCACAACCAGTCAATGTATTTCATCAATAAATAGGGTGAAAAGCATAGATTTTTCTTCTTCTCCCGGGCAATTGGCCGGTGCCAGTTTTATTTATCGGCTTTTCAAAAAATGTATAATTACTATTACTGGCGAACGGAAACCCTAGTGTAGTTGTTTGTGTGAGTGTGTGAGTGTGTGAGTAAAACACACACACACACACACACACACACACACACACACACACACACACACACACACGTGTTCCCAGTACGGACCTGCAGCTTGGAATGTTCATTGAGCAGGCGGTCATACTCCACAGTCAGGTTCTCCGCCTGCTTCTTCATTGCCTTCACGTCACCGTCAGACTTCAGGAGGACTGGGGGGGCCACACACAATACAGTCAGGACAAGAGGGCAGGCCACTGTACATTTCACTGATGATCAAATTACATTTTGGGGTTCTCTCCCCATTTTCATCCAGCTATCACCACTTGGTAGAGAGAACCTCTATTAGAGGTTAAAAAATGTTTTTAAAAATGTTTTAAAAAGTTCATCACCTTTCTTTGTGGCTTCCAGCTCATCCTTCAGAGAGCGCATCTCTGCCTTCAACATCTTGTTTTCATCCTGCACTCCAACTCCAGACGGCTTCTTGCCCACTTCTGGGACAGCGACGCCGGCATCCTTTAGTTTCTGAAAAGAAAATTAAGAATTTCCTTTAACCCCTGATTACAGATTATGGATAACTGACTATACTGAACAAAATTATAAAAATGCAACAATTTAAAAAGATTTTGCTGAGTTACAGTTCATGAGGAAATTAGTGAATTGAAATGTATTCATTAGGCCGTAAAAGAACAGGGACATTTTTAGCTTCCAGGAATTGTGTACAGATCCTTGTGACATGGGGCCTTGTGACATGGGGCCGGCCGTGTATATGCTGAAACGTGAGGTGATAAGGCAGATGAAGGGCACGACAAGGGGCGTTAGGATCTCGTCACGGTATCTCTGTGCATTCATATTGCCATTGATAAAACGCAATCGTTTTCCTTGTCCGTAGCTTATGCCTGCCCATACCATAACCCCACCATGGGGCACTCTTCACAATGGTTGATATCAGCAAACCCCTCAACGCCATACACATGGTCTGCGGTTGTGAGGCCGGTTGGATGTACTGCCAAATTCTGTAAAACGACGTTTGAGATGGCTTATGGTAGAGAAATTAACATTAAATTCTCTGGCAAAAGCTCTGATTGACATTAATGCAGTCAGCATGCCAATTGCACACTGCCTCAAAACATCTGCCATTGTATTGTGTGACAAAACTGCACATTTTAGATGGGTCTTTTATTTCAGCTTTTTGATATGCCACACCTGTCAGGTGGATGGATTATATTGGCAAAGGAGAAATGCTAATGAAAAGGAATGTAAACAAATGTATAATTTGTAAGTCGCTCTGGATAAGAGCGTCTGCTAAATGACTTAAATGTAAATGTAATGTAAATGTATAAAGAAAGAGACATAAGGTTTTTGTGCATATGGAACATTTTTGGGATCTTTCATTTCAGCTCATGGAACATGGGACCGATACTTTACATGTTGTGTTGATATTTTTGTTCTGCGATACTCAGTATCCTGACAAGGAAACGCGAAGCGGACTTCACTTCTTTAGGAAAAAGACGTAGTTGTCATCCAGTCATATGGATTTATTTTCCAAGCTACAGCATCAGGTTAATGGACTAAAGGGTTTGGTCTGCTTTGTGTTTTCATTTTTGCCATGGACAAAAACATTGTGATACCGTTACCGTTACAGCCCTAATGACCATTAGCCTACATAAAGCTAGTGTGACTGGTTCCATCCAGCCAACAGCCTCAGAACAGGTGCTCATACCAAGCCCACCACCCAGCTGCTGGTCTTGGCCCTGATCCTCTTGGATTGCAACAATGACTCAAAACCTCCTTCCACAGAATCATCCACCACACCATGTCTTAAGCAACACAACATACATTTGATTAGGTCAATTTCCTGATATGATGGCCAAAAACCAGGGAACGGATTGTGATGTATTTGCTGAAGACATTGGCTCTTCACTAGCTAAAACCGGAGATAGATAACGACAGAAACCAGGTTCCCACCCAGCCCTTTAATGCAAGTACGAGTCAGATAAAAGTCATGTCAGGCCTGATGGAAACAAAATACGCTAGACAAGGTGGGATCTTTGTGTCGGTAAAATTATTATGAGAGAAATGGCGGTGAAACTGTTAATGGGCAACGTCAACTTGAAGTTACGTGATGACATGTGGTCCTCCCACTAAGACTCCAGAAAGCATGCAGTTTTAGGCTACAGATCAAATAAATTATGATTAACTTAAGAGTGGTGAACGTGCAAGTTGAGCTTGATGCGCCAATAAATATTGAGGGTCTTATTCTGGTGACATGCTTGGCTGCAATTTGACAAATCGAGCTCATTTGGCCATAATCTCAAAATGTAGGCTAGCCGACGCTAATATCAGAGTGGGTATTATTTTAGAAAAGAATTAAATTGTGGGAATTTGTAGAATCTTTTAGCATTATATATACACACACACACAAAAAAATATATAAAAATAAAAAAACATTTTTAAAATGCCGGTGCGGCTAACAGGTGTCAAACCTGCGATGGCCTGATATCTAAATATTTTAATGAAACATGTTGTGCTTTTATCACAAACTGTTATTATGATTAGCTGCCCCTCTACGTGTAGCTAGTTGGAACAGCAAAGAGAACTATGATCTTATTTGATACCTTGCTTCGAATAGCTTCCTCTAAACCATCTGCATTTTCAAGTAAATTGTGTGCGTATCAAAAACATCCAGCGAAAACAACATTGGTACAAATCATTTAAAATATATTTCTCAAGGCCACCTGAGACCTCAGAACAAAACACACTGATAAACGCTACACACACACACACACACACACACACACACGCATCACCAGGAACACAGAATCCATGTCCTAGAGGGACATTAGAAGCAGTCACTGATGTCACTAGGACCCGATTAAGTACTGCCATTTGAAGTGTCCCAACTCTAGGTCTCACAGGAGAATAGATTTATGTCTAAATAATAGCAGACAGATCTGGGTTAGGATTTCCCCTAAGAGGGAACAGACCTTGTAACTAGGGCAGAGGATTTGTGATGTTCCTTACAGACAGATTCTAGGACCAGACAGAATGTACTAATCTAGGCTAAGAAATGCTGGGTGCTGTAAAATAAATTAAGCCGTTACAGTGTATTTGTTTGATGACGCAAGTGAAAATGCAAAACACGTAGCTAGCCTTTGTTGTAGATCAGATTGTACATTTACAGCAAGGAGCCTCATACACAAGCTTGGTTAGATCAAAGAGAAGAAACATTTCTATATCACCTAGTTGGAGTCCACTTTAAGCTCAGTCAGCTAAAGAAGATATTCATTCTAGTTTAGAAACTGGGTGGTACGAATGCTGAATGCTGATTGGCTGAAAGCTGTGGTATATCAGGCCGTATACCACAGGTATGGCAAAAAATATATAAAAAAATAATCATGTTCTAATTACATTGGTAGGCAGTTTATTTATGCAACAAGGCACCTCAGGTGTTTCTGGTACATCACCAATATACCATAGCTACGGGCTGTATCCAGGCACTCTGCGTTGTGCAAAGAACAGTCCTTAGCCGTGGTATATTGTTCATATACCACACCCCCTCGGGCCATATTGCTTAAATAGATCAATAGTTGGGTTAGTCAGAGTCTGGCTCAGATAGGTAGTGCAGGGAATCAATAGCAATATGGGCAGCCATTACTCATTGATTGGGTCGAGGGAGCCCAGAGTTTTAAAGATTTAAAGGACATACCTAACAGTGGCTGGGCCTTCTGAGGACGAGCTAGTCACAATACATTTAAAGCCTCTGGCTTCGTTGAGGGAGAAAATAGATTAATAAATCACGTACTTTTTCTTATGTAAGCTGCACTGCAATGTAGTTTTCTTTACTGTAAACCAGGGATCAGCTTTCATTCAGCCGCGGGCCAATTATTTATTGAGTGGATGGTCAGGGGGCCAGAACTTAATTATTAATAATTTGTAGACTGCAAATAGACCGTAAGAAACTTGTAAATCTGAATGATTGGTTATGAAAAGCCAACTGACATTTACTTCCAAGGTGCTGACCTGCTACACCCTCTACAACCACTGATTATTATTTGACCCTGCTGGTTATCTATCTATTTGAACATCTTGGCCATGTTCTGTTATAATCTCCACCCGGCACAACCAGAAGAGGACTGGCCACCCCTCAGAGCCTGGTTCCACTAGGTTTCGTCCCAGGGAGTTTTTCCTAGACACCATGCTTCTACATTGCAAGCTGTTTTAGGCTGGATTTCTGTACAGCACTTTGACATCGGCTGATGTAGAAATGGCTTTATACATTTGATTGATAATATTTGACTAAAACAATCATTTCAAACCTCGCTTACATTTGTATACAATCACTTCTCTATTATGCGTAGGAATATTTGGGAGGAGATTTCCAAAATTAATATCACTTACGATTTTCTGGCAGACCAAATGTGTAAATAAAACCTCTCCATCTATCTAAACATAAGTATTTCCATCCCCACATTGCTGCAGGGTTGTATTTTATCTGGCTTATGATTCCACCTCTTCAGAGCATTACACCCATTTGCTGGTCATAAATAATGAAGGCATATTCAGGGCCTTGCCTTGTGGAGCATCCACATGCATGGTGACCTTCTGCAGACCCCAGATCCACATTTTGAATGATTACATTGTTACCTTCCGTAGTTGAGGTACATTATAAGCTTCAGCCACCGTCCTTATTTACCAAATGAAACCAGTTTGTTGATTAAATCTAAACTCAAACAAACACTCAGCCCATAGAAGGACGAGAATATATGTTTACTCACTCTAATTCAATACTAGGAAAATATTCCGAGTGTTTATAAATGCATCTGAGTAAATTAAGCCTATTCCAAACACCAATAGTTTGTTAATATTATATGGTCTGGACCTAATCCCGATAATACTCTGAATAAAGTGAGCTGCAAAGAGAAACCTCAGAAAAGTAGCAGTTCTGATCTAGCAGAACATCCAACCACAAAGATATCAGCAGAGGGAATACACAAGGCCTATATTGTGACTTTCAAGTAACCCAATTCAACTAGCATACTGTTTATCATCTCAAACACTTAATACGGCAATAACAAGGGACTTTGGGCCATCATAGCAATTGGGATAATAGTTGGTAAAAAACGAAATAATTATGATGTAAAATACAAACCTGTCAAGCTAGTTGTTTATTTCAACTCTTGGATGACTGATTCAAATAAACACTGATTGTATCAGGTGACGATGAAGCTGTTTAAATGGTTAACTGCTTGAAATAGTGTTGCCCCCTGTGGCTGTCAAAGGAACAGCAGCAGAACGCTGGTTAAATTAAACTTGTATTGTTCTGCCCGTGAACCTAACTCTGAGGAATGTTGGACACTCAAACAGTAAACCACAAGACTTTTGTAAGCGTAGGATAACATCCTGTTCCACATAAATCACGTGCAAGCATTTACCTCATATCTAAGGATGTCTTATGTGTTGACCTTACGGAGAAAGCCAAAACTCCTGTAAAGGTCACGATTGACATCAGAAGCACAACAATGTCTTGTATAGCACCCAACCCCAGCTCACCGCCTGCAGATCCTCATTCTCCTGCATGTACTTCTTGGCAGCATCACTGGCTCCCTCGGCTTGCTTCTTGAAGGCCTCGTTGGAAGCCATCAAAGTGGCCTGCTGAGAGAGCAGGGTTGCCAGTCTCCTCAGCAACCTGGACATGAGAAGGGGTTATTAAGGGTCACTGACTAATTTCCAACTTTTAAGAGTGTTTCAAAACAGATTTATGATACAGTATACTTGGCCCATTTACATGGAAATAGATTGACATCAGCATAAAAATAGACAACACATTACATGCAGTACAGAAATCTGGGGAGTTAGTAAACAAGTCACTTTTAAAATGTGAGCATATTCAAAAATGCATTAGAAATTGCAATCACCCTTACAAGACAACCATGGCTTAGGCCCAAGATTTGCACATTTCCTGTAGTTTAAGCAGTATTCAAGGAATCATGATGAGGTAAATGGCAGCATTTCAGGGTATCAGATGCTAAGACATTTATGTGAGTGATGGGCCCCAGTCTTATTGAAAAGGTCAAACTGGACGCAATATAAAATTACAGCACATTACTTTGTGAAAGCACATCACACTTCTAGGAACAGTTGACCAGAAACAATTCCGAAATATAAACCCCGTCAAACAGGAACTAGTCATGAATTTCAAATAAATCAAATTGTGACATATTGAAGATCTTAGGTAAAATGACATTGTGCATATCATGTTATTCCTATAACCAGCCTGATCTCAACGACTAGACGTAACAAACGTTAATCCTGGACACTCAAATAAGTATGACTTAAGGCAGTGGATGGGTGGTCGTGTAACGAGCAAAGGTGGCGAATTTGAATCTCATCACGGACAATTAACTTTTTAGCTCCTTTAACCTAACTCCTAAACTTAACCCTAACCGTTAGCCAGCCACCGCCCGCCCGTCGTCAGGCCAGCCACCGCCCGCCCGTCGTCAGGCCAGCCACCGCCCGCCCGTCGTCAGGCCAGCCACCGCCCGCCCGGCGTCAGGCCAGCCACCGCCCGCCCGGCGTCAGGCCAGGCCACCGCCCGCCCGGCGCCAGGCCACCGGCGCCAGGCCACCGCCCGCCCGGCGCCAGGCCACCGCCCGCCCGGCGTCAGGCCACCGACCGCCCGGCCACCGACCGTCCGCCACCGACCGTCCGCCAGCCACCGGCCGTCAGCCAGCCAGCCACCGGCCGCCAGCCAGCCAGCCACCGACCGTCAGCCAGCCACCGACCGCCAGCCAGCCACCGACCGTCAGCCAGCCAGCCAGCCACCGACCGTCAGCCAGCCAGCCACCGACAGCCAGCCAGCCAGCCACCGACCGCCAGCCAGCCAGCCACCGACCGCCAGCCAGCCAGCCACCGACCAGCCAGCCAGCCAGCCGACCGCCAGTCACCGCCAGCCAGCCAGCCACCGACCGCCAGTCAGCCAGCCACCGACCGCCAGCCAGCCACCGACCGTCAGCCAGCCAGCCACCGACCGTCAGCCCGCCAGCCAGCCACCGACCGTCAGCCCGCCAGCCAGCCACCGACCGTCAGCCCGCCAGCCACCCGCCCGCCCGCCAGCCACCAGCCCAGCCACCCCCGCCAGCCAGCCACCCGACCGACCGTCCGCCAGCCACCGACCGCCAGCCAGACCGTCCGCCAGCCGCCCGCCAGCCAGCGACCGTCCGCCAGTCCGCCAGCCACCGACCCGCCAGCCACCGACCGTCCGCCAGCCACCGACCGTCCGCCAGCCACCCGACCGTCCGCCAGCCACCGACCGTCCGCCAGCCGACCGTCCGCCAGCCACCGACCGTCCGCCAGCCACCGACCGTCCGCCAGCCACCGTCCGCCAGCCCGACCGTCCGCCAGCCACCGACCGTCCGCCAGCCACCGACCGTCCGCCAGCCACCGTCCGCCAGCCACCCGACCGTCCGCCAGCCACCGACCGTCCGCCAGCCCGACCGTCCGCCAGCCACCGACCGTCCGCCAGCCACCGACCGTCCGCCAGCCGACCGTCCGCCAGCCACCGACCGTCCGCCAGCCACCGACCGTCCGCCAGCCACCGACCGTCGCCAGCCACCGTCCGCCAGCCACCGACCGTCCGCCAGCCACCGACCGTCCGCCAGCCACCGACCGTCCGCCAGCCACCGACCGTCCGCCAGCCACCGACCGTCCGCCAGCCACCGACCGTCCGCCAGCCACCGACCGTCCGCCAGCCACCGACCGTCCGCCAGCCACCCGTCCGCCAGCCACCGACCGTCCGCCAGCCGACCGTCCGCCAGCCCGACCGTCCGCCAGCCACCGACCGTCCGCCAGCCACCGACCGTCCGCCCGACCGTCCGCCAGCCGACCGACCGTCCGCCAGCCACCCGACCCGTCCGCCAGCCACCCGACCACCGCCGCCAGCCACCGACCGACCAGCCACCCGACCGACCGTCCGCCAGCCCGACCGACCGTCCGCCAGCCACCGACCGTCCGCCAGCCACCGACCGCCACCAGCCACCGACCCGTCCGCCAGCCACCGACCGTCCGCCAGCCACCGACCGTCCGCCAGCCACCGACCGTCCGCCAGCCACCGACCCGTCCGCCAGCCACCGACCCCGCCAGCCACCGACCGTCCGCCAGCCACCGACCGTCCGCCAGCCACCGACCGTCCGCCAGCCACCCGACCGTCCGCCAGCCACCGACCGTCCGCCACCGACCGTCCGCCAGCCACCGTCCGCCAGCCACCGACCGTCCGCCAGCCACCGACCGTCCGCCAGCCACCGACCGTCCGCCAGCCACCGACCGACCCGCCAGCCACCCACCGACCGACCGTCCGCCAGCCACCGACCGACCGTCCGCCAGCCCGACCCAGCCACCCGACCGACCGTCCGCCAGCCACCGACCGACCGTCCGCCAGCCACCGACCGACCGTCCGCCAGCCACCGACCGACCGTCCGCCAGCCACCGACCGACCGCCCGCCCGTCCGCCAGCCCCGACCGTCCGCCAGCCACCGACCGACCGTCCGCCACCGACCGACCGTCCGCCAGCCACCGAGACCGTCCGCCAGCCGCCCGACCGACCGTCCGCCAGCCACCGACCGTCCGCCCGCCACCGACCGTCCGCCCGCCACCGACCGTCCGCCCGCCACCGACCGTCCGCCAGCCAGCCAGCCGCCCGCCCGCCAGCCAGCCGCCGACCGCCAGCCACCGACCGCCAGCCAGCGACCGCCAGCCAGCCACCGACCGCCAGCCAGCCACCACCAGCCAGCCAGCCAGCCACCGCCAGCCAGCCAGCCACCGCCAGCCAGCCAGCCAGCCACCGCCAGCCAGCCACCGCCAGCCAGCCAGCCACCGCCAGCCAGCCAGCCACCGCCAGCCAGCCAGCCACCGCCAGCCAGCCACCGCCAGCCAGCCAGCCAGCCAGCCCGCCAGCCAGCCAGCCACCGACAGCCAGCCAGCCACCGACAGCCAGCCAGCCACCGACAGCCAGCCAGCCACCGACAGCCAGCCAGCCACCGACAGCCAGCCAGCCACCGACAGCCAGCCAGCCACCGACAGCCAGCCAGCCACCGACAGCCAGCCAGCCACCGACAGCCAGCCAGCCACCGACAGCCAGCCAGCCACCGACAGCCAGCCAGCCACCGACAGCCAGCCAGCCAGCCACAGACAGCCAGCCAGCCAGCCACCGACAGCCAGCCAGCCACAGACAGCCAGCCAGCCAGCCACAGACAGCCAGCCAGCCAGCCACCGACAGCCAGCCAGCCAGCGA
Organism: Oncorhynchus gorbuscha; assembly: GCF_021184085.1. Lineage (NCBI taxonomy): Eukaryota > Metazoa > Chordata > Actinopteri > Salmoniformes > Salmonidae > Oncorhynchus > Oncorhynchus gorbuscha. The sequence continues at coordinate 12,415,407 of NC_060182.1, forward strand.
CCGTCAGCCAGCCAGCGACCGTCAGCCAGCCAGCGACCGTCAGCCAGCCAGCGACCGTCAGCCAGCCAGCCAGCCACCGGCAGCCCGCCAACCAGCAGCCCGCCAGCCAGCCACCGACAGAGTTTTCCAGAATTCTTAACATTTAAAAATGTTCTAATGTTAAATTTGTAACATATCATAGAAAAGGGTGATGGACATCTACAAATTAATACATACCATACGAATCGTAACATCTAAATGGAATTGTGGATTTACATACAGAATACAAAATGCTCTGAGAACAGGTTGCTTTAACATAGATAAGGTGTATTAAAGTCAGCTTGCTAGCTGTTATGTTGACATTAACCTCATCTGCATGATGTAAATCAAGCAAAAGAAACATCCTCTCACTGTCAACTGCGTTGATTTTCAGCAAGCTTAACATGTGTAAATATTTTAATGAACATAAGATTCAACAGAAAAACGGAATAAGTTCCACAGACATGGACACATTATTCCATTTCTGTTTGTCACCTGAACAAAGGGATTGACGTGACCAGACTCTTCGCTGGCCATGGCAGAACACTGACATTCCTGTCTTGCAGGAAATCACGCACAGAACGAGAAGTATGGCTGGTGGCATTGTCATGCTGGAGGGTCATGTGAGGATGAGTCTGCAGGAAGGGTACCACACGAGGGAGGATGATGTCTTCCCTGTAACGCACAGCGGTGAGATTGCCTGCAATGACAACAAGCTCAGTCCGATGATGCTGTGACACACCGCCCAGACCATGACAGACCCTCCACCTCCAAATGAATCCCGCTCCAGAGTACAGGCCTCGGTGTAATGCTCATTCCTTCGACAAAACCGCGACTCGTCTGTGAAGAACACCAGTCCTGTCTGGTCCAGCGACGGTGGGTTTGTGCCCATAGGCGAAGTTGTTGCTGATGAAGACCTACCTTACAACAAACAGGCCTACAAGCCCTCAGTCCAGCATACTGCAGACAGTCTGAGCACTGATGGAGATAGTGCATTCCTGGTGTAAATCGGGCAGTTGTTGCCATCCTGTACCTGTCCTGCAGGTGTGATGTTCGGATGTACCAATCCTGTGCAGATGTTGTTACACATGCTCTTCCAGGGCGAAGACGATCAGCTGTCCGTCCTGTCTCCCTGTCTTAGACGTCTCAGTACAGACATTGCAATTTATTGTCCTGACCACATGTGCAGTCCTCATGCCTCCTTGCAGAATGCCTAAGGCACGTTCACACAGATGAGCAGGGACCCTGGGCATCTTTGTTTTTCAGAGTCAGTAGAAAGGCCCCTTTAGTGTCTAAGTTTTATAACTGATCTTAATTGCCTACCGTCTGTAAGCTGTTAGTGTCTTAACGACTGTTCCACAGGTGCATGTTCAATAATTGTTTAAACCGTTTACAATGAAGATCTGTGAAGTTATTTGGATGTTTACGAATTAGACAGGGTTCTGAAAAGGGGACTTGTTTTTTTGCTGAGTTTATATGCTACTTCAAAATTTAATGGAGATTCAAATAGTATATGCAATATCTGGCATGCTTAAGTTGAGGTCACTGTATTCGGCAAGGGACACATGCACAAGATAAGCGTCAGCATTGTAGAGAGTTACACAGGGGGCAGACGAATACAGTTAGCCTAGTTTGCTCACATGCTCATGTCACACAAACGGACCTCAGCTCAGTTACTGTTCAGTTACTGTGTTAACTTCATCAGCACATTTCACAACACTCTCACAAAAATGTTTGACATTTCTTTGATATTCCTACTCGTTAGTTTACTGCAGTGGTTGTTGACCTTTAGAAAATAGGTATCACTGCACTTGAACAGTATAGGGTTTGTGTCACGTGAACAAGTCGTGAAATGCCTCTTGCCAGCTCTAAATCCAACAATGCCGAAATCAACATCAATGATATCGCTAAAAATAACAAGGTGGAACAAAAACACGCAACAAATAAAAACAATAAGCTATATTCAGGGTCAGTTTCAATACCATATCTGTAAACAAAAGTCACGTCATTTGTAGTTTTATCATTGTTGTAATTCTCTTAGATATGCAGAAGTGCTAGATGTGATACTAATATCACCTCCCTGCTGCCCTCAGCAGGCCTAATACAAAAGCTGGAGCAATGCCTTCCACATGGAGGAAATATGGCTGAAAATAATCTAACAATGCATTTGATATGCTGTAAATCAGGGATCAACTAGATTCAGCTATGGGGTGATATTATTTCTTGAACGGATGGTCAGGGGCCGGAACATATTTACTAATCATTTGTGGACTGTAAATTAACCGCAAGAAGCCCAAACCGATATATTAGACTAAAACGATCATTACAAACCTTGCTTACATTTGTATAAAACCACATCTCCATCAGTCTATTTGGGAAAAGCCACGGGATGGTTCTTCAAACAAGTTTTTTTTTAAATATTAAATGTGAATATTTGTAGCTACTATTTAAGTTAATACCCGCAGTCAAATTGTGCAATACATTAAGAGATAAAGCAGATTGTGTTCATTTCACCGGCCATATTGGAGCGGCAGGGTAGTCCGGTGGTTAAGAGCGTTGGACTAGTAGCCGGAAGGTTGCAAGTTCAAACCCCCGAGCTGACAAGGTACAAATCTGTCGTTCTGCCCCTGAACAGGTAGTTAACACTGTTCCTAGGCTGTCATTGAAAATAAGAATTTGTTCTTAACTGACTTGCCTGGTTAAATAAAGGTAAATATTATTTTACATTATGAAGCTTAGAACAGTTGAGCCAGTCACATGTTTATAAACAGGAGAAAGCAGGAGATGGTGAGTCCATAGTGTACTACATCTATCGGCGAGTCTGTTGTGCAACACACGAGGTGTAGTTAAACTTGTATGCAATTCACTACTAAATGTTTGCCATCTGATTTCTTACGATGGCTTCCTACCAGAAAGAACCAGGTGTTTTTTTGACTGGCAGCATTTAAAATGTACCGGACCCTTATGCATTGGATGCGTAACCTGATTAGGACATCCACCCACCGTGCTCAGAATAACAGAAGTCACATTTATATTATGGTAACTCTCATTAACAGAACGTGTAAGAAAAGGATGGAACAATGTGCCTTACCTCATTCTGATGCGCACTTTGAAGATGTTAGAATAACTGTCCACATTTACTTTACCTCGGCCAACAAGACGAGTAACAGCGAAATCAATAAGCCTGTCGATCTACAATAACGCATAGTAGCAAAGTTAACTGATTCGATTGGTCAGCTTGTCGAGAAAGAAATAGCCTATTCCAAACAGACACGGACAGTTGTGGGATGATAGATCCCAAATGCATACAACCAGTAGGACTAGGATAAAATGTTTTGTTGAAAAGCAAAATGAGTGATGCAACAGATAAGAACATTTAGCTTCAAAATGTTGATCAACTATTTCTTGACACGTGCACAACGCAGCAGGATACACACGATTTTCATTCCATAAAGCAATTAGCGGAAAAATAGTTTTCAAAAGCGCACCGCACATTCGAGAGGTTTCATGTGACATAAGAAAATGTCTGTTAGGAATTTAGAAAGAGGAGAGATCAAATATGCAACAACTAGCACGGGTTGCTGATACGACTAGGATTACCATCAACTAGCACGGGTTGCTGATACGACTAGGATTACCATCAACTAGCACGGGTTGCTGATACGACTAGGATTACCATCAACTAGCACGGGTTGCTGATACGACTAGGATTACCATCAACTAGCACGGGTTGCTGATACGACTAGGATTACCATCAACTAGCACGGGTTGCTGATACGACTAGGATTACCATCAACTAGCACGGGTTGCTGATACGACTAGGATTACCATCAACTAGCACGGGTTGCTGATACGACTAGGATTACCATCAACTAGCACGGGTTGCTGATACGACTAGGATTACCATCAACTAGCACGGGTTGCTGATACGACTAGGATTACCATCAACTAGCACGGGTTGCTGATACGACTAGGATTACCATCAACTAGCACGGGTTGCTAATACGACTAGGATTACCATCAACTAGCACGGGTTGCTAATACGACTAGGATTACCATCAACTAGCACGGGTTGCTAATACGACTAGGATTACCATCAACTAGCACGGGTTGCTAATACGACTAGGATTACCATCAACTAGCACGGGTTGCTAATACGACTAGGATTACCATCAACTAGCACGGGTTGCTAATACGACTAGGATTACCATCAACTAGGACGGGTTGCTAATACGACTAGGATTACCATCAACTAGGACGGGTTGCTAATACGACTAGGATTACCATCAACTAGGACGGGTTGCTAATACGACTAGGATTACCATCAACTAGCACGGGTTGCTAATAGACCAGGATTACCATCAACTAGCACGGGTTGCTAATATGACCAGGATTACCATCAACTAGCACGGGTTGCTAATATGACTAGGATTACCATCAACTAGCACGGGTTGCTAATATGACTAGGATTACCATCAACTAGCACGGGTTGCTAATATGACTAGGATTACCATCAACTAGCACGGGTTGCTAATATGACTAGGATTACCATCAACTAGCACGGGTTGCTAATATGACTAGGATTACTAACAACTAGCATGGGTTGCTAATATGACCAGGATTACCATCAACTAGCATGGGTTGCTAATATGACTAGGATTGGCTACTGGACAATGAAAGAAAGTAGATGTAAAATAATTGCCTCTACAGATAGGGTCTGATGTTTGCTAGGCTACTTTGAAGCAAGGTAAAAATATGCCTCATAATGTGCCAATTTCCCCCCGGCTGAAAGCCAGGGAAACCCTAGCCATAAATCAATGCATCCAGAGATCTTTCCTGTACAGTTGTCATTTTTACCCCCCCCCCCATGCTGCACAAATTCATTAATTTGCACAATTTCTGGTTCACTTTCACTTGTAAAACTGTATGATGAGCTGGATTTGCCCATCTTTGCAAATAGTCATGTTAGTTCTCGTTCGTTAGCATTTAGCTAACAGTGTTTTTGATTTTGCTATTTGTTTGTCCAAATTTAGTTAACATTCTGGTACGAGGCCAAATTGGCTTTTCTTCCATTTTTAGCACCCCATTGTGTGCTGTGCCGGTAATACCGTAAATCCCAGGATGAGAGAAGGACCGTATTAAAATCTGGATACCGCCCAAGTCTAGCGTGGATTATGCATGGGAATACTTGAGCAAATTTCCTAAATTAAATCACTTGCTGTCAATTTCCTAGTGTTAACAGTCTTATGTCCAACAATGCCACAAACAATCTAACATGATGCAAATAACATGCTATAAACAATCTAAAGTGTTGTTAATACAAAAGGAGTAGACGACATTTCAGCCATATTTTAAATTAAAAAAGTGTATATTTGATATCCCTATGCACTGTTCTGTAATGATATAAATGAGTTACTTTGATGCCATTTAAGTGGCCAGACCCTGTGTGAGAGGTAACACTAGGCAGCTAGTAATGTGAATCCTGAGCTATAGGTCTACAGCCAAGCATGTCATTGAGGCTAAATTTAAATCTCATCACCAGTTGCTTGATCACATGTCATTCAGTTTCTCAGACGCAGCTGCCCAAAAGATTACACGTCCAAACACCCAAACCTGGAAGCAGTGGTAGAGCAAAGTAGTAGCACAAATAGCTGTAGTAGCCACTCGAAGGTCTATTAATAGCATACCATTCAGAGGAATATGACAGGGTCCCTGTATGGAGAAGATATGCAGACCGGACACAACCAGGCATATTTTTATTTTTTTAAGTTGAATATACACTACGTCAGACAATGCTCATCCTATCATGTTAACCAGACTTTACACTTCGGATGAGACTTGTGAATGGAAAATGTCTAGCTAGCTAGCTCCCCCTCCCACCGGACATTCCTTCAATAGCTACTGTAAAATCTCAGTAGATTAGTAAAGTATACACACCACCTACTCATCACTAGCATAAGGTCAAACAAACATATCGTTTGGGCTGATGACAGAACATAAGCTTTCATCTTCATGTCTTTTGTCCTACTATGAAGTTATTCCAGCTATTCTATAAAGAACATGAATGGCAGTTATTTTAAACTGTAAAGTTAAGGTAGCCTAGTGGTTAGAGCATTGGACGTGTAACCAAAAGGTGGAAAGATTGAATCCCTGAGCTGACAAGGTAAAAATCTGTCGTTCTGCCCCTGAACAATGCAGTTAACCCAGTGTTCCTAGGCAGTCATTGAAAATAAGAATTTGTTCTTAGCCGACTTGCCTAGTTAAAAATAGTAAATAAATGTCATAATTCAATCAGAAATATGGTGACAAATGGTTGGTTCCTGAAAGGTACAGATGCCTACAGTGATTGTGTACTAAGAAACCAGGAGCGCTAGTGAAAAGTCAGAGTAGCTACACATCAACCTCCCTTCCTCAGAAACCATTCTAGAACAAGAACAGACTGGAGCCAGTTGGTGTGCTCTGGGCGGGGGAGGAGGCATGGATACTCACACACACAGGAGCAGGGCGAAGCCAGCAATGTACTCATTCCTCTGGGCTCTGAACAACTTCATGTGAATGTGATCTACAGCCACTGGGTTGTTGGTCAGGTCCACCTTCTCAGTCACACTGTACTTTCGCACCTCCCTGAACGCATCTACATAGAAACAGAGACAAGAGCATGGGGAAACTGTGGAAGACTAAAGTGGTGTGGGTTTCTCTCGGCCACGACACAATGTGATCGTGAGTACAATTAACAATAAATGATCAAAACCTGTGAACATACGTTGATGTGATATGTTGGGTGTAGACCACACACACTTACCAATTAGTAAGAAAACGAGAATGGCAATGGCTACAATGAAGGAGGTGTTTCCATAATATGCGATAGTTTGAACCAGACGAGATTTGAAGATCTTACTCCATCTGCAAAGATACATTCATTAAACATTTGAAAGTGAACACAAGACTTGAAACGACTCATCTTATACCGAGACCGGGCAACCGCCGTATATCTTAAAGATATTATTTAACAGGTTATTGAATGGCAAGAAATAATCACTCCATTCAAAATTATTGTTGCGTAACCCAACCAAGTCTCAAGGGAGGTAATTCACATTTTGACTAAAGGCTATTGGGTAATATGTTTAATGTTTGCAATTCCCACTTTGCAATAAGACTTGCCAAGATCGCAAATAATTAAGTGGTTATGTGATCAAATCTTTTTAAGCAATCAAGGAAATACATGTTTTTTTTATATGGCCAATTAGATACTGCACTAGTGGAATTAGACTGTGTGCACGGAGACTGTTTGTTTTGACCAGTTGACTGCAGTTCAACTGGGTGGCTCACCTCTTGGGGGAGATGAAGGGCACACACAGAAGCAACACAAAGAAGACCTCTGCATAAAGGAATGTGGCCACGGCCGTCCACTGTAGACTCATGTTGATCAGATAAGATTCTGAGAGAGAGAAAAAATGCGTTTGTTAAGCAAATAAAACATAAGAAAGTAACACTCTTGTTGAAATCAACAACACTACCGTTATCCAACATAATTCAAGGTTATTAGTGTGCTTGCTGTAAACTTTCAAGAATTTTTTTAATATTCCATTACCATAAACATACTTTTGGACAGTTGAACATGACAGTCTAAAACAATCATTCTATCCTTGAATTAATGCTGGCACAAAATGTTCACATAATTTCAAGGAGAATGGAACAGAGACAGCAGGACAGATTGGCCTACTGCTAGGAAAGCTGAGTGGCCTGCTGTCTATCCCTGCCAAAACAGACTTATATCTAGTCTGAAAGAAGTTGCCCTAAAGACGCAAGAGTCTCAACAAGACAATGGTGAATAAAATGATATTTACACTTTATTTTCACTTTATACATGCTGTTGGTCGTTTTGGCAGCAGGAAGTGGAGATTACTTTCCTGTGGATATTTTTTTGTTCACCCGAGGGTAGATTCTGTCGCTTGTATATTTAATATCTGATACTCTGCACGTGATGCACAACATGTAAACAACCGAATGAAATTAAACTTCGTCGACCGAACCACATTCCCAAGCGAATTAGCTGGAAGCAATAGTGAAATTTGCCAGCTGATCGCATGGGACAACTTTGGATCTGTGGTTTGGTTAAGCTAGGCCAGCCATGGTTTAAATATTGTGCAAGGTGTTCAATCATGTGTGAATTGCATCAGTATTGTAAATAAAAACCGATATACAAACCAGCGTGCTGGAAGTCGGGTTAATAAGAGTTCCCTGTGGATATTTTGTCTCAGATTACCTCCGACACAGGACAAAATCAGCAGACAACAGGTAAAGTAGGTTCAAATGATTCCACTCGCAGATTCTAAAAAGAGGCTCTGTCTTGCTGCCCATGGACTACTTAATTTTTTATTTAACTTTATTTAATGAATCAGTTAAGAACATACTTATTTAGAATGACGGCCTACCCAGGCCAAACCCTAAACCGGGTGACGCTGACTCTGGGCCAAATGTGCGACGCCCCTTTGGACTCCCAATCACAGCAGATTGTGATACTGGAATCGAACCAGGGTCTGTAGTGATCTCGCTAGCTCCGCCCCCTCTTTGCCTGTTCCCATTGTGAGTGACTAATTTGTTCCCATTGGAAACGTCAGGCTGTGGTCTATCTTTGGTTAGTTATAAACATCGTTGACTACTGGTAATACTTGCAATATGTAGAAATCGCGCCGCTATTTTTTGGTTGCTAACATTTGTCGTTCGCCTAATTGCAGTATGACAAAACAAGCAACCGTGTAGAGAATCGTCGCCCAAAAAGTTAAACATTTTAACTTTAAGAAACCTGTCAAGCTGTCTGTCATTCAGCCCCTGAGCAAGGCAGTTAACCCACTGTTCCCAGGGCAACGAAGACGTGGGTGTCGATTAAGGCAGCACCCGCACCTCTTAATTCAGGATGAGTTTGGCTAAATGCGGAAGACACATTTCAGTTTAAGACATTGAGTTGTACAACCGACTAGCTACCTCCCTTTCATCAATGATGGCTAGTTAATTATACAAGTTGGTAATAGCTGCTAACTAACAAATAAGGTAGCTAAAGGGCTCTACAGTGCAACCACTTTACTCAGATATGGGCCTAAATATTTTTGTGCGACCTGGAATGTTTTATTTAGGAGCTCCAGCGCGCATAGAAAAAAATGAAGGCTTTTATCAACTCAAACCTCATTGTGCTTCCAAATGTGACGCACACGTGCTTCTTGCAAAAAAAGGTCGCTAACCAGCCAACTGTTTGTAATATCTGGCTGGACATTACGTATAAATTACTAGTAGCTGGAAGTTTGGGCAAAGACCAGACATTACAAACACGAAATAATGACGTAGATAGCTAAATATGCTAGTTAACTAGCATGCTAGCTGGATTTCGAGCAATGGTTGTGACTAAGTTACCTGCTAATGTTCAGCACAGGCCTAATAAAACTGACTTTATGCAACGGTTAGCAGTACTCACCTACAACACTTCAATTATTGGATGCACGGAGAGTGGTCTTCCTATAGGGCTCTCGACCGCTGAGGTATATCAAAACAGAAACGACGCGCAGTTCGCTTGAACGCTAATTAGCCAAATGCATTCTTGAAGACTTCCTAGCTAGTTACTTCCTACTTCCGGTGCCAGCTCATCTCATCATGAGACGGGGGTAAAGGTCAAATTGCCCCATACTACAGTATAGTTGAGTCAGAGATGCATTCCAGATATGATATAGATCATCTTTGTCTAAGGTCAGTTAAAGCACAAGACTTCACATCTGCTTGGTGAAAGAGGGCACAGATCAAAAGTCCATAAAACGAGGTTGGGCAATCTAATCTATTTTAGAAGGTTTCCACTTTTAACACAGCCACAAATGCTTTTTCGTACAAATCCATGAAAACAAAAATGTACTTTTTGGTCATAATTTAAGGTTAGGGTTAGGAATAAGGTTGGTTTAAAATCACATTTTAAGAAGATACATTGTAGAAATGGGCGGGAATTATGACTTTGTGGCTGTGGTAACTAGTGACGACCATTTTAGAGGTTTGTATCCTTCCATAACATGCTAGTGGGCCCTCTTGTCAACCAAAATGGTCTGGTAAGTGAAGAAATATGTTTTTGTTTTTTTACTAATACATTACATATCTTTAAATAAAAGGCAAAGAAAATATTTTGACATCTAAGCATGTTCATCTGAGAAAGCTTGAACCAACATTGACAATTTTGTAAAATATTTTCAATTTGCATGACAAACTAGAACAGTTATTTAATTTCATACATAGTTATTAGGCAATAATTACACACACGTCTCCCAAATCATGATTTTGTCGTGTGCATTAACATTAAAAACGCCCGACCCCACCGGTGTGATTATTACCTCTCAGGGTTTAGAGTTTGAGGTAGTCACCTCATACAAGTGCTTGGTCTTCAAAGCACCTGGGTCGCTCCTCTTTTCAGTTCGCTGCAGCTAGTGACTGGAACGAGCAGCAATAAACACTCAAACTGGACAGTTTTTTTTTATTTCCATCTCTTCATTCAAAGACTCGTGTAAAGTATTGTTTTCCCTACCTTGCCCTTTAATTGTTGTCTGTGCCCAATAATGTTTGTACCGTGTTTTGTGCTGCTGCCATGTGTTTTGCTACCATGTTGTAATATGGTGTTGCTGCCATGCTATGTTGTTGTCTTAGGTCTCTCTTTATGTAGTGTTGTTGTGTCTCTCTTTTCGTGATGTGTGTTTTGTCCTAGATTTTTAATCCCCGTCCCTGCAGGAGGCTTTTTGCCTTTTGGTAGGCCGTCATTGTAAATACGAATTTGTTCTTCACCGACTTACCTATTTAAATAAAAGGTTAAATAAAAAACATTCAACGCTGACATAAAAAATATTGTTCAGTAGAGGGCGCCAAATGATCATGGACTGTCTTCAACCCAAATAAAAGTCAACACATATACATTTATTTAGCAGATGCTCTTATCCAGAGCAACTAACAGGAGTAATTAGAGCTAAGTGCCTTGCTCAAGGGCACATCGACAGATTCCCCCCCTAATCGGCTACAGATTCGAACCAGCGACCTTCTGGTTACTGGCCCAACCCTCTAAACGACTAGGCTACCTGCTGCCCTTACTTTCAACACATTTTCAGTTTTGCTTGGCTGGGTGTTGAACAAACACATCAAAATAAAAAAAATAAAAGTTAAATATAGGCCGTGATAGATTTACATTAAAGGCTGATATTAGTGTTTCAATGCATCACACACATAATACATAAACTAATAATGAAACACTATTCAACAATCTCATGGGGATTAAATAATACTTGTTATAAATGGGTAGATACGGAGCAGAAAAATATTTTTTAACAAGAACTCATGTTAATGTTAGATAAATAGTAAGGCAACAGTGTAAGGAAATATTTTCGACAAAGGAAGTTTCAACTCCTGATCTGTTACATGTAAATTAAGCATGATTAAAAGATAATGTAATTCTCTTCATACAATACCCATTCGCCACTGAGGCAAACATCTCCAACAGATCTGCTAGTATAGGAATTTAAATTAAATTAATAGAAGGCATTTGTAATCATTTTCCTTTCAACATCACTTTGGCATGAGATGCAGGGATGGTATGCCTTCAGACGTGAAGCACTTTCTTAGCATCCTTTTTCCTTTTCAGAGGCCCTAGGAACAGAGAGAAAATGGAACACAAAGCACCAGTCAGATATTGTTTTCAAGAAGAGATCTTTGTTCTGTCCTAAGCAAATACTATAACAACCGTATTAAAAAAAATAACATGTTATTGTCTCACATGAACAAATGTGAAAATAAACATTCTCCCTGGGGAGAACTTTAGAACTGTATATCTTACAGCTCTGAAAATAGGGTAGCTAAAAGCTCAAACACTGAATATATATATATATATATATATATATATATATATATATATATATATATATATATATATATATATATATATATATATACAGTACCAGTCAAAAGTTTGGACACACCTACCACCTACTCATTCCAGGGGTTTTCTTTATACATATGGAATCATGTAGTAACCAAAAAAGTGTTAAACAAATCAAAATATATTTTATATTTGAGATTCTTCAAATTAGCCACCGTTTTTCATTAGAATTAACAGATGTGCCTTGTTAAGTCAATTTTGTGGAATTTCTTTCCTTAATGCGTTTGAGACATTCAGTTGTGTTGTGACAAGATAGTCTTATTTGGTAAAAGACCAAGTCCATATTATGGCAATAACAGCTCAAATAAGCAAAGATAAATTACAGTCAATCATTACTTTAAGACATGGAGGTCAGGAAATCAGGAACATTTCAAGAACTTTGAAAGTTTCTTTAAGTGCAGTCGCAAAAACCATCAAGCGCTATGATGAAACCCGCTCTCATGAGGACCGCCACAGGAAAGGTAGACGTTACCTCTGCTGCAGAGCATAGGTTCATTAGAGTTACCAGCCTCAGAAATTGCAGCCCAAATAAATGTTTCACAGAGTTCAAGTAACAGACACCTCAACATCAACTGTTCAGAGGAGACTGCATGAATCAGGCCTTCATGGTCGAATTGCTGCAAAGAAACCACTACTAAAGGACACCAATAATAATATATGCCACTTAGCAGACACTTTTATCCAAAGCGACTTACAGTCATGTGTGCATACATTCTACGTATGGGTGGTCCCGGGGATCGAACCCACTACCCTGGCGTTACAAGCGCCATGCTCTACCAACTGAGCTACAGAAGGACCAATAAGAAGAGACTTGCTTGGGCCAAGAAACACAAGCAATGGACATTAGACCGGTGGAAATCTGTCCTTTGGTCTGATGAGTCCAAATTGGAGATTTTTGGTTCCAACCGCCATGTCTTTGTGAGATGCAGTCGGTGAACGGATTATCTCTGCATGTGTGGTTCCTAACGTGGAACATGGAGGTGGTGTGATAGTGATTTATTTAGAATTCAAGGCACACTTAACCAGCATGGCTACCACAGCATTCTTCAGCGATATGCCATCCCATCTGGTTTGCACTTAGGGTTACTATCATTTGTTTTTCAACAGGACAATGACCCAAAACACACCTCCAGGCTGTGTAAGGGCTATTTTACCAAGGAGAGTGATGGAGTGCTGTATCAGATGATCTGGCCTCCACAATCACCCGACCTCAACTCATTTGAGATGGTTTGGGATGAGTTGGACCACAGATTGAAGGAAAAGCAGCCATCAAGTGCTCAGCATATGTGGGAACTCCTTCAAGACTGTTGGAAAAGCATTCCACATGAAGCTGGCTGAGTGTGTGGAAAACTGTCAAGGCAAAGGGTGGCTACTTTGAAGAATCTAAAATATTTTAATTTGTTTAACACTTTTGGTTACTACATAATTCCATGTGTTAATTCATAGTTTGTCTTTACCATTATTCTACAATGTAGAAAATAGTAAAAAAAATTAGAAAAACCCTTGAATGAGTAGGTGTGTCCAAACTTTTGGCTGGTACTGTAAGTCAAAAACTCTTAAAGGCAGTGTACTGTATCACTTCCGACAAAAATGGTTGACTGATGTTTATCCTGATTTCCCCCCCCCTGATATTCACTTGTCTCTCACTCCCAGTTTAGCATGAAAAAAGTGTAGGCAAGTCAATGTTACTGGTTTGACTGGGATAGTTGTCTTTTAACGTTGATGGACAATAGCATCTCTCGACATCTTTGTCACTACAGGCGATAATTCTTTGTTGGAAAAAGATGCAGGGATAAGAACAGCCTTATGGCTTAAACGGATGCAATAGTGCACTGGATCACGGTGATAACACTTCTGGTGGTGCTCTGCACCAAGTGTAATATTACAATGTTAACATTTTGTTAGCTCTACTTATAAAGGGACACAGGATTTTGTACTTACATTACAATTATACTAAACACAATTATAAACGCAACATGTAAAGTTTTGGTCCCATGTTTCATGAGCCGAAATAAAATATCCCAGAAATGTTCCATATAGACAAAAAGCTTTTTTCTCTCAAATTTTGTGCACAAATTTGTTTTTATCCCTCTTCATGAGTATTTCTCATTTGCCAAGATAATCCATCCATCTGACATGTGGGGCATATCAAGAAGCTGATTATACAGCATGATCATTCCACAGGTGCAGCTTGTGCTGGGGACAATAAAAGGCCACTCTAAAATGCGCAGTTTTGTCACAACATCGTACAACAGATATCTCAAGTTGAGGGAGTGTGCATTTAGAATGCAGACTGCGGGAATGTCCACCAGAGCTATTGCCAGAGAATTGAATGAATTTCTCTACCATAAGCCGCCTCCAACGTAATTTTATTGAATTTGGCAGTTCGTCCAACCGGCCTCACAACCACAGATCACGTGTAACCACGCCAGCCCAGGACCTCCACGTCCAGCTTCTTCACCTGCGGGATCATCTGAGACCAGCCACCCGGACAGCTGATGGAACTGAGGAGCATTTCTTTCTGTAATAAAGCCCTTTTTTATGGGGAAAAACCCATTCTGATTGGCTGAGCCTTGGCTCCCCAATCATTGAAATTGTTGCATGTTGCGTTTATATTCTTGTTCAGTATACATGAATTAAGACAAAATCCAGAGGGATGGAAACCAGCTCCAGTTTTATAAAAGTTTTACTAAAAGAAGTATTATCTGTACAGAGGCATTCATAAAAAGTGCAAACTAACCATGATAACTATCTTTTTCTTCATAAGTTCATTTCATATCACACAGATATAAATGCATCCAACGCTGAACAGTGATGTGGGACAATTAAGACACCAAGTAGAGGCCAGTGGCTCTGTGTCAACATTGAAGGCAATGAACGCAGACAAATTCATCCCATATTGAACAGCTGCTAATAGTCTTTCTGAAGAGGAACACAACGATAACCTCATCATACTGAAACCAGATACTATTTCTTAGGTAACTTAAATAGGTAACATGTAAGTGTTCCTTAATTATTCTAGCATATGGTAGTCAGGACATTTCTCAGAGGCCAAAAGGCATGGGGATACTGTAGTAAAATGTTGATGACTAAATAAAATATGCTTTTGTCTGAGAGTGTACAGAAATAGCTAAGTCATGAACATAGTAAAAAAATTCAGATAAATACTTTACTTGATCTAAACTGTATCAATTAGTTTTTTTCCCCTGATATTTCACACTGAAAAACAACTTGTGAGAAATATCACATCCCTTTATGAATTCCATTTGTAAAGCATTTTCAAACTGCCTTTAATAAGTCTATCAATTATAATGTCAATGATACTAACCCAGACTTAAGATAGAATTCTATATAAAAGTCTATTTGTTTATGCATTTTAAATTATATGAATTGGCTGTAGGTCAAAAGACTATGAGCAGCTGTATCTGAATTTCTAACCCAACACCAACAGCCTGAAAGTAAACAAAAACTAAATAAACCAATTCATGAAAAAATAGGATTTTAGCTGCCGAAAAATACAGTATATTGTCCTTGTCAGCTTGATGATTTTAAAGAAACCATTCTTGCAAAATCTAAGAAAGTATGCTCAATATTCTCTGGTAACATTGGGATTTAACTTTGATTTTAAGAGAAAAGCTCCTTCATTTAATATGATAATAAAGCAGACTTGAGTGTAAAAAAAAACACCCACAACTAATGCTTTATCATTTGATACTTGTCCAGTTTACTCTGTGTTTTTTTGCTCAGGGACAAACACTTTCCACTTTGACAAAAAACATTAAAACATTCCATCAACTCCAGTTGATATCTAAAAAATAAAAAAAGACATCTCAGAGAACAGTTTGTGTATAAATATGAGCATGAGCATATTTCCACAAACCTGTCACAATTAGTCGAAGCAAAAAATGAAATTATAAATGTGATATTATTTATGCATTTTTCAACTTTTGTCAACAAATTATATCATTACTGTACAAATGAAAGAGAAAAGGCACAGCATGACCATTAGCTCAGGTGGTGCCCAAACTAGCCGGGCCCACCCTAAACTAGCCTCCCTTTTAGGCGCCGTTAGGATGGGATTCGATTAGTTGGGTCTACACCTGAGGAGCTCAAGCGAGAGCAGACAGAAATACATTAATTCCAGAACACCTCAAACTCCTTTTCAGTTTCTAGGTTTATAGACATTTATAAAGTCGCCATGCCAATTGGAAGTCTTTCAACTATATTCCATTATAGTTCAGATGGACAACCATCTCTGCAGTACTCCACTAATCAGGCCTTTATGGTAGAATGGCCAGACTCTCTGTCTAAAGAGTTGTATCCAAGTAACTAGGTTTCTTGAAGACCATAACTTCAATTTTTAAAAAACAACTAAAGTTGCAGCTGTATTTTAAGTCCTCTGGCAAGTCATCTGGATATGTGGTAAGGCTTTCTTTTGATTAAAAATACATTGTTTAAGGCAAAGAGGGGTCTGTAGAGAACTAAGTATTGAAAGCAAAGATATTCCCAGAGGCATGATTAACATGAATATCACAAGTTTTCATACTTCACCCTCTTGTGCTTTCAAAAAGTATTGTAACTTAGCAGACTACTGCACGAAAACAGAGTTAAAATCTCTGGCTACCCATTCCATTATAGGCAGAATAAACTGATGGGTCGTCTGAGGAATAACAACCTTGGGCTATCTACAGAACTAAAATACAGCGATGCCGTACCCCTTCCGTTTGTATCAAAAACATCTATTGATATGAAGTTCCCAAATTAAATATAAGTAGCAGAAAGATAAAGATGGAAGGCAAAGTTTGTTTTAGTCCAGATGGAAAAATAATGAGATTTCAAAGGAAGAAGAGAAGGACAGACAGGATTGCAGAGCGCTCATTTCACCAGGACTGACTTTGGGAGGAAAGCTTCCGTCTCCGAGTCTCCAGCGCCGTCGGCCAGACTGTGGCTGGAAGTGGAGAGGGTAGCAGTAGACGGGGAGGGAGCAGCTGCTTTGGGCAGACTATACATATAGACGGCTCCAATGACCAGACCAGCACCCAGAGTGAAGAGGAGGTCCACGTGGAACCCAAAGAGGTAGACAGAGACGACAGTGGAGACGATGATGGAAAAGGAAGTGGCGAACCCCTTCAGGATGTTGTCTGCGTACTTCACTACCACCGCCACCAGTAAACCCCCAAAAGCCTGGTTAAAAATGACACCCCACACCATGGGTGTGTACCCAAACAGGAAGCCCTTCTCTGCAATGGCAAGGCCATCGTTCCACCACATGCCCAACAGGCCTAGTAGAGTGCCAAATATGCCCAGCTGGATGTTCCTCATCCACACAGAGGCTGAGCTGCCCTTAAGGATTTTCTCAAAGTACACTCCAGCAAAGCCAGAGGAGAGGCAGGACACTATCACTGCCACCAGTCCTTTGGCATAGTTCTGGCTCGGTCCAGTGACGGTAGTCTCCTTCTGTTTTCCTTCCTGCTCCAACTGTACGATAGCAACCCCAGCGAACAGCAGAAGCAGGGACAGCCACTGAATCCGTGATAGGCTCTTCCGCAGCATCAGCACAGAAAAAAGAGCTGTGGTCAGAATTTTCAGCTGGTAGGTCACCTGGAGAAATAACCACAACATTCATTAAACCAAACAGCATATAACAACATACATTTTGCATATTGCAGACTAAAATCATTAACTTTTTTTTTGTTTAAATGGCTTACAGGAGGGTATGGGAAACAAAACAAAAAATGTTTGTGGTAAAGTGATTTGCTATGAGATATCATAATCAAGGATGCGACGCTAGAAGAAACATATCTCATTACCGGGAAGCCAGAGCAACTAACCTGGAAAGTAGCTGCTGGTAAATTGGAGATAGCCACATACTGGAGGTTGTTCTGCAAGGTATAGATGAGGGCTGGGACAGCCAGTTTAAGCGTGTCCTTGTATTGGATGACAATGGAGTTGTACTGCAATACAATAAACTCCTTTAGGTTTCCTGGGAGAGGGAGAGAGCGAGTTGATTGTAAGAGACAGGTGAAAATGCAGACCACCACATTTACATTTTGCAGGTAGGTCATGTGTATTGACAACACAAATTAGCCAAGTATTGAACTTTAAAAACAATGCCAAAATGTTTCTGCAGTAAACACAATGTAAATGTAAATATTTAAGATGATTAAAGTTCATATTCAGTTAAGAGTAATTAACAATGCTTCCAGTGCTATATTCATTTGTGTACTGGTTGATGGTCAGTAGCAGAATTGTTACCGAATGTTATGGGTTGTTATGCCGTTTGATAGTGATTGACGTCAGGGCTACTGAAGGTACAAGGACCCAGGACACACTGATTATTATTGTATTGATGACATTATGAACACCGATTCTACAGCAGCTGGCAAAGTCACTGTCTTTTGTTTGGACTTTGTACAAGATTCTCAGGCTGATGTTTGGAGAACATTGGGTACTGATTACAGTATTAAGGGCCTGTCTCCAATTCATGTTCTTTGCTTCTGCTCTGGAGGTGTTCTCCCTGAATTTTTGTAAAACATTTCTGTTTGATATTAACAATGACTTCGCTCCTTGCTTCAACTGAAAATCCCCATTACACACATTAACCCATTCTACTAAGCTATATGGCATTTTTAATACTGGTCAAACCAAGCATAATTTTGCTATTGGATTTAGAATTTAAGGACCCCTTGAAGTATAATTAAATAAAACATTTAAAATAACTTAGTACTTTGTTGAAGCACCTTTGGCAGCGATTACAAGCCTTGGGTTTTCTTGGGTATGACGCTACAAGCTTGGCACACCTGTATTTGGGGAGTTTTGCTCTGGCCCCCCCAATGGTGGAACAAACTCCCTCACGACGCCAGGACAGCGGAGTCAATCACCACCTTCCGGAGACACCTGAAACCCCACCTCTTTAAGGAATACCTAGGATAGGATAAAGTAATCCTTCTCACCCCCCCCCCCCCCTTAAAAGATTTAGATGCACTATTGTAAAGTTTCTGTTCCACTGGATGTCATAAGGTGAATGCACCAATTTGTAAGTCGCTCTGGATAAGAGCGTCTGCTAAATGACTTAAATGTATGTAAATGTTTTTTCCATTCTTCTCTGCAGATCCTCTCAAGCTCTGTCAGGTTGGATGGGGAGCGTTGCTGCACAACTATTTTCCAGTCTCTCCAAAGATGTTCGATCGGGTTCAAGTCCAAGCTCTAGCTGAGCCAGTCAAGGACATTCAGAGACTTGTCCCGAAGGCACTCCTGCATTGTCTTAGCTGTGTGCTTAGGGTCTGTATATATCAATGATGTTGCTCTTGCTGCGGGAGATTCCCTGATCCACCTCTACGCAGACGACACCATTCTATATACTTGCGGCCCGTCATTGGACACTGTGCTATCTAACCTCCAAACGAGCTTCAATGCCATACAACACTCCTTCCGTGGCCTCCAACTGCTCTTAAACGCTAGTAAAACCAAATGCATGCTTTTCAACCGATCGCTGCCTGCACCCGCATGCCCGACTAGCATCACCACCCTGGATGGTTCCGACCTTGAATATGTGGACACCTATAAGTACCTAGGTGTCTGGCTAGACTGCAAACTCTCCTTCCAGACTCATATCAAACATCTCCAATCGAAAATCAAATCAAGAGTCGGCTTTCTATTCCGCAACAAAGCCTCCTTCACTCACGCTGCCAAGCTTACCCTAGTAAAACTGACTATCCTACCGATCCTCGACTTCGGCGATGTCATCTACAAAATTGCTTCCAACACTACTCAGCAAACTGGATGCAGTTTATCACAGTGCCATCCGTTTTGTCACTAAAGCACCTTATACTACCCACCACTGCGACTTGTATGCTCTAGTCGGCTGGCCCTCGCTACATATTCGTCGCCAGACCCACTGGCTCCAGGGCATCTACAAGGCCATGCTAGGTAAAGCTCCGCCTTATCTCAGTTCACTGGTCACGATGGCAACACCCATCCGTAGCACGCGCTCCAGCAGGTGTATCTCACTGATCATCCCTAAAGCAAACGCCTCATTCGGCCGCCTTTCGTTCCAGTACTCTGCTGCCTGTGACTGGAACGAATTGCAAAAATCGCTGAAGTTGGAGACTTTTATCTCCCTCACCAACTTCAAACATCAGCTATCTGAGCAGCTAACCGATCGCTGCAGCTGTACATAGTCTATTGGTAAATAGCCCACCCATTTTCACCTACCTCATCCCCACAGTTTTTATTTATTTACTTTTCTGCTCTTTTGCGCACCAATATCTCTACCTGTACATGATCATCTGATCATTTATCACTCCAGTGTTAATCTGCAATATTGTAATTATTCGCCTACCTCCTCATGCCTTTTGCACACATTGTATATAGACTCCTTTTTTTTTTTACTGTGTTATTGACTTGTTAACTGTTTACCCAATTTGTAAGTCGCTCTGGATAAGAGCGTCTGCTAAATGACTTAAATGTAAATGTAAAATGTACTCCATGTGTAACTCTGTGTTGTCTGTTCACACTGCTATGCTTTATCTTGGCCAGGTCGCAGTTGCAAATGAGAACTTGTTCTCAACTAGCCTACCTGGTTAAATAAAGGTGAAATAAAAAATATTTAAAAAATAAAATAAAAAGGGTCGTTGTCCTGTTGCAAGGTGAACCTTCGCCCCAGTCTGAGGTCCTGAGTGCTCTGGAGCAGGTTTTCAACAAGGATCTCTCCTTTTCTCCGTTCATATTTCTCTCGATCCTGACTAGTCTCACAGTCCCTGCCGCAAAACTAAATAAATACAGCATGATGCAGCCACCACCATGCTTCACCATAGGGATGGTGCCAGGTTTCCTCCAGATGTGACACTTGGTATTCAGGCCAAAGAGTTCAATCTTGGTTTCATCAGACCAGAGGATCTCGTTTCTCATGGTCTGAGAGTCTTTAGCTGCCTTTTGGCAAACTCTAAGGGGGCTATCATGTGCCTTTTAATGAGGAGTGGCTTTCGTCTCGCCACTCCACCATAAACACCTGATTGGGGGAGTGCTGCAGAGATGGTTGCGCATCTGGAATGTTCTCCCATCTCCAAAGAGAAGTATTTAGCTCTGTCAGACTGACCATCTGGTTCTTGGTCACCTCCCTGACCAAGGCCCTTCTCCCCTGATTGCTCAGTTTAGCCGGGCGGCCAGCTCTAGGAAGAATCTTGGTGGTTTCAAACTTCTTCCATTTAAGAATGAGGGAGGCCACCGTGTTCTTGGGGGCCTTCAATGCTGCAGAAATGTTTTGGTAATCTTCCCCAAATCTGTGACTCGACACAATCCTGTCTGAGATCTACGGACCATTCCTTCAACCTCATGGCTTAGTGCACGTCAGAGCAAAAACTATCAACTGGGGGACCTTTCCAAATCATGTCCAATCAATTAAAACATGTGGAAAAGGGGAAGGGGTCCGAATACTTTCTGAATGCACTGCACATGTGTGAGTCTCACCTTTACCCAGAGGCGTCATATTAGTTTTGTAGCCCAAACTGATCAGACGCTTCAGACAGAAGTGGGCAGATCGGCTGTACCGACTTCAGATAAGTCTCAAGACGCTTGTGGGGGTCGTAGTGCAAAACAGAGAACACCCTTTTGTGTTCGTGAGAGTCTCATCTGTTCACCATAGTTTGTAGGCCAAACTGTTCAGACAATTATGAGGACACCGATTTTGGTGATGTCTCATGGTCTGACAAACACCGCTCCAGCTCTGCCGGCAGATGTGGAAGTGAGACAGACGGATGTAGGGGATTGAGATGTATCCAATACAAAATAAAAACATATCTAGAGATTAAACGGGCAGATATTTATTGGGGATTTTGTATTATGCTAATTCAATTTCCCTACAGGCGCAGACAACGACCTTAGGGGGTTTCAATATTCAATCATTGAGGCTTACCTTTTCTCTGGAATAAAATGATGAGAAGGCAGGTAAGTACTTTGAGCACCTCTGCCATAACCACTGCAGAGGTGGTGAAGAAACGATCACCGGGCAGCGTACGGACATAGCGAATGCTGAGGATGAGAGAGGCATTCTGGACAACAAGGATGGCCAAACTGATGTATTTCAGCTTTCTGTTCACTGTAGTAAGAAGACAACATCAGATGACATCATTAGACTACTTTGCATGAAAATCCAAGTCAGTTGAACCAGATGAAAATCTATTCTCACAAGACATAGGCAGAGCATAGCTTTGGGACAACTTTGGGAGTCTGTGTATTGGTTGGAACCCCTCCGTCATCACCCCCCAA
Source organism: Oncorhynchus gorbuscha (assembly GCF_021184085.1). Taxonomy (NCBI): domain Eukaryota; kingdom Metazoa; phylum Chordata; class Actinopteri; order Salmoniformes; family Salmonidae; genus Oncorhynchus; species Oncorhynchus gorbuscha. Next base: position 12,437,641 of record NC_060182.1, read on the forward strand.
AAAAGTTACCTGACAACAAAACCATATGTATAATCTAAGGATTTTAACTTATCAGACATAACGAAGTTGTTCCTAGCTATCAAATAAACATCTGGGCCTCCCGGGTCGCGAAGTGGTCTCGGGCACTGCATCGCAGCGCTAGCTGTACCACCAGAGACTCTGGGTTCGCACCCAGGCTCTGTCGCAGCCGGCCGTGACCGGGAGGTCCATGGGGCAACGCACAATTGGCCTAGCGTTGTCCGGGTTAGGGAGGGTTTGGCCGGTAGGGATATCCTTGTCTCATCGCGCACCAGCGACCCCTGTGGCGGGTCGGGCGCAGTGCAGGCTAACCAAGGTAGCCAGGTGCACAGTGTTTCCTCAGACACATTGGTGCAGCTGGCTTCCGGGTTGGATGCGCGCTGTGTTAAGAAGCAGTGCGGTTGTGTTTCGGAGGACGCAAGGCTTTCGACCTTCACCTCTCCCGAGCCAGTACAGGAGGTGTAGCGATGAGACAAGATAGTAATTACAAACAATTGGATACCACAGACTTGGGGAGAAAAGGGGGTACAATTTTAAATTAAAAAATTAAAATAATAAAATATCTGAATCCAACTTTTGTCCAAACTGTACCATATTCCTGCTGTGTAAACACAGGTAGATTATGTGTTAAGAAGTCTTGCGTGGTCTAATGGCAGCCTGGTGTCTAATTCGGCAGGAATATGGTGTGGTTGGGACAAAACTTGGATTGTTACGTTTATTTGATAGCAAGGGATAAGAACGTTGCCAGCCATAATGGCCGACTGTGTCACGTCCATAGATGCAGAACAAAAAGAGTGGGTCCCGTCTCTGGCAACTGAACTGATAGAACAAACGACCAGCCGGCTTGGGTTGCAACCCTAGATGTAATAGGGACTATAACTTGTGGAAGGAAGATATTAATCCAAATAATATTTATGAAAATATGTCAATCGTTATTTGAATATGTTGTATAAAAGTGATAATGCCCTCGAATCCGGTGTTATATTGGTACGGTTTGCCATCTCAGGCGTAACAACACTGTGCCAATATATCCTCCAAACACCGGCTTCTCAGGCATTATCACTTAAATACCATGACTATAATTTAACACATTTGCTGCTAGAAATGTGTTCAACATGCACTGAAGTAGATAGCTGGCATGTTTACCAGATAGCTACAGTTGTTGCCTTTGTATCCAAACAAAATGACTTGCTAGTTTAGCTAACCAAAACATCAGTCCTAGCTTGCTATTATGAAAATTGAATTCAACAATGCCAATGTTTTCAATTGGACTTTTACTTTCAAAAGCAAACAGAACATATTATTATTATTATTATAAACTACTGTGATGATTTATACCGTTCATTGTTTAATAAGTAATAAGGACCGAGGGGGTGTGGTATACAGCCAATATACTACAGCTCAGGGCTGTTCTTACATAAGACGCAACTCGGAGTGCATGGATACAGCCCTTAGCCGTGGTATATTGGCCATATACCACAAACCCCCAAGATGGCTTATTGCTATCATAAACTAGTTACCAATGTAATTAGAGCAATAAAAATAAATGCTTTGTCATACCTGTTGGTATAAGATCTGATAAACTACGGCTGTCAGCCAATTAGCATACAGGGCTCAAACTACCCAGTTTACAATTATTAATATCTGCCTACTGTACGATAAAGGACTACTCTTTTCACATTTTCCTACTAGTTGTCTGACTTGTTTGGTTGGTTGATTCATATTCGTTACATTAAGGCGCAGTTAATTCAAACAGGTGTGAGGAGTTTCTGACCCCACCCTCACCTGGCTGTAAAAAAAAGAGAGAGAAAGACAAGTTCCACATCACCAAAGTTACAACACACACAGGCTCAATGCATGAAAGAGGCTATAGTTAACGTTTTGAATGCAACTTTCAGAGTCACACATATATACGCTGAATAATAGGCCATATCCTCTGCCTGGATACTTTATTAATGAACTAGGTAGCTATTTTAAAATAGCTAGATACGAGCCACCGGATACATTGACTGACACTGCTGTAGCTGTATAGTTAGTTAGCTAACGTTAGCTAAATGAGCTAACATGGATAGCAAATCAACACAGTACAGTCTGCTAAACATCATGCTAACTAGCAGCTGAACAAAATATAGTTGTACCTTCACTCTGTCTAGGAGAGGCTGTCTTCTCCTCTCCAACTCCTGTCCCTTGGCCGTTGTTGTTGCCCCCTGCCATGTTGGCATTGACGTTATGTGAACTGGAATGTGTTGTCACCTAGCCAGTGAGCTAATTCCTTGCCTTTGACTTTCACCTAATGTTAGCTAATTTAGCACTGGTAGCTAGCTTGCATCCAATAGCTGTTGCAGCCCCTTTCACACGTCAACTGACAACGAGTGCTAGGATTCCCAACTCCACTAGCTGAGCCATTCCACGTTACGATTAAAACACTGATGTGTTGTTTTTCGTTTTTACTTCACAATCATTTCCTTGTTCGCTGGCACATTCACAAAACCCCCAGAGCTTCCAGTACAGATGATCCTATTGGTTGTTGAGTTGAGGGACAGCCTCTCCGTCGTTCGGTGGTACTGATAGGACCAATGGGATGGTCTAAAATGTGCAAATCCCGTCGATGCAAACAAAACGAACTCGCCAATTAACCGCCATTAGTGTCCTCATCTTCTGGAGACCATAAAGACGACTACTGTATTTCAACATTAGCCTAAAATGATTACGCCAGACTCAAATTATAGGCTACGGCAGCATTGCACTCGAGCTGTGAAAGATAGTATCAACTAATGGTCCGCCTGTCTTTGATGAGAGAAACCACGTTTGATATGCTGTATAGGGTTGGTTGATCATTGTACAACCAGGACAGACTGGGATCTTAAAATTGATCCTCTAATGGACCCATAACAACTTATACGATCCTCAAGTTTCTTAAATATCCCTAAAGTGTCAACCAACAGTCACATAACTTCATTTCACACACAGTACTGGTGCTTGCCCACAGGGCGAGGTACTAAACCATTCTGCCCTGTGTTTGCCTTGCCGTTTACAAAAAAAATATTGCAGTCAGTGCAGTTTAACTGCAGTATGATCCCATAGTTTTTTTACTGCTGTAATTTTGCATTGTAACCACAGTTACAGAGCAGTATAACTGCAGTATGATCCCGCAGTTGTATATAATGCAGTAGTTTTACAGTGTAACTGCAGTTACAGTGCATTATAACTGCAGTTATTCTGCAATTACTGTGTCCAAAATACCATAGTCGACTGCCATTACTGCAGTTTCAAAACGGTAATCTTTTTTTGTCAGGGACACCCCATTGCCTGTTTATGAGTGATGTTGTCATTCGTTTTGATAGAACAACTAAGTGATGGTTCAAACTTACAACTGCTATCAAGCCCTTTAAATGGAGGTCTATCCTTCCTATACTTGTTTGACTTCTAACAAAGGCACTCTAAATGAGTGAAGTCTAATCTTGTGAAATCATGATTAATGAAAACCAAACAGTACAGATAAACATTGACAGCCTTTATGTACACTTAAGAATCAAGAATTTTACAGAATGTGTCTCCTGAAATTCTAATTTAATGTAAAGAGATTTGTGACAACTGACAGTGTATAAAACAATACATAAGTATTTACAACAAATATGACTATGCTTCCTCAGCTCATTGACTATGATTATGTCAATGATAGTTCTAAACAATTAAGTGGAATTATGTTTGTTTTTTAAATCCAATTTTCATGACAAGATTTCAATGTATTAACTCTTCCATTGGGTAAATTGAGTCATGAATGAGAAAATGTTTGTCATTGCAGTCCCATCATTAAGGTAGGATTTAGATTAAGGCATATGATGAAGTCTCACCAACATTTAAACAACAACATATATACATACATACAATTGGTCATGTGGGTTCCACTTGCAACAATAGAACAAAAGTAAATAAATAACACAAAAGTCAAAATCACCCAGTTTTGAACGTTGTCTATTGTCTTGAACAACAGTCACTGGTTAAAACACTGAGGCATTTACTTCAGGTAAACCTTCAAACTCTACAGAAAACAAGAACATACGTCCTAGGAAGGAAAATGGAAGCACATATTTGAACTTCCCTCCAAGATAAAGTACCAGTTTAGTTTCTGGTTTGGACACATTCTTGGATGATTCATTGCTGTGGTGTTGACAAACCCTTGGAGGCCTGCCCATCACAAAACAATTACACAGACATTCTAAAGGTCAATCCTGAAGGATAGTATTACATCCTGGATACTATGACATTCTAAATGCGTTAAAGTTCCAAAATAATATGCAAATATTATTTTGCAGAGAAAACAGTGTCAATGTCCCATTCCCAAGACTATTCAGCTCCAGCAAATAAGTCCATTGTATGAGGCGTATGAGCCTGACTTGTGTGTCCATAGAGATGTTGCCTTGCCTGTGTAACTACTAAAACAATCAGGACAAAATCCATGGAAAATGTAAGATATCCATAGTGCTCCGGATTACTGTTGTTCTGTAGTCCTCTATTCCTCTTGAAACGAGGTAACTTAAATAACCTGTAAAACCAGGTCTTCACATGGAAAAGTATGTGATCTCAACCAAATCACATTAAATAATAGAATCAAATGGTATCAGAAACTTCGACATGCCTCCAGTATAACTGATGTAAACAGAAAGTCCAACCCTAAAGATAAATAAATAGTAATTTAAATAAATACCCATAAATGACTTTTTTTCTTTTTAAAAATAAAGCATACATATCTCTTCCCAATATGGTCTATATTACTATGGAATGTGCCATTTTGTAACACTTATGAAGATCATTTAGATATAGTTTGCCTTGGCTCAAGATAAGTGTGTGATACATTTCTTTGTACTAAGGTAGTACATTAGTGCAGAATTTTTTGTATAATACTTCATCAAATAAAAATAAAATAGCATTGCAACACCACAAAATGATAAATAAATAGCTTTCCATAGGGGGACTTGATAAGTTAAGCACAGTAAATATAAGATAAGTGTGATCTTAAAAGGCATCTGAAGTTTCTTTAGCCACCCAATAGTATCCAGGAATCATAGGCTTGACTGGCTTGGCAAAGAGTTGTGATCCCCATGCAAGTCTCCACTGTCGTTAGATGACTCCATCCAGGGATGGAGTAATATCTCTTCTAAGCTTGGCCGATCTTCTGGTCTGTAGGCAAGGCACCAACGAACCAAAGACTGGCACTCTGTGGGGGGGGGGTTCAGTCATGATGAATTGTATTTAGAAATGCAATCCATAATTTGTTCTGTCATTGCCCTAGAAATGTTGTCAGATAGTAAGAATAGGCCTATGTAGTAATGTACCTTTTGAAATGCGTTTGGTGAAACTTGGCGTGGCCTGCACAATGTCTCTGTCCCTCTCGAAGGGGATGTCCCCGCAAACCATGTCGAAGAGAAGCACTCCAAGTGACCAGACAGTCAGAGACCGGGCATGATAGTGTTGATGTTGAATCCACTCAGGAGGACTGTACACTCTGGTGCCTAGTGAGAGAAAGGGATGGTTACATTACTAACAAAAAAATAAGAGTCATCAATACTTCTAAAATAAGTTTAGAAGGGTACATATGGATATCATAAGTACTGTTTTTCACTCACCCTCAAATTCTGTGTAAGCAGTGTCTTTGAGCAGAGCACCGGAGCCAAAGTCAATGATCTTAACATCTCCTGTCCGAGTGTCGACTAAAATGTTCTCATCCTTCACATCCCTATGCACGATCCCCTGTGCTTGACAGAACCGCAGCGCTTCCACTATCTGGAGCATGAACCTGGAAAAAGAAGCCTTAATTAGAATATAATATAAAATCACATTAATGAGCACCGAAAATCCAGCAGCCTCCCAAACATGGAAACTTAGTGGAGATGATCAACCTGTGAGTGAAATAAGTGTACTGACTTGAAACAGTAATATACCTTTGTGCAAGTGGCTCGTCCAGGGCTCCCCGCTCTGTGATGAAGTCAAAGAGGTCCTGACTGGGTTGTGGTCTTTCGAACACGATGAGGAATCCCTGTCCTGGCACCTCGAACCAGTCCAGCATCCTGATCACCCCATGGTGCCAGGGTCCTGCCCCTGCACCACCCCCCAGCTGTAAGAGCAGGGCTATCTCCATGGGTACCAGGTTGGGTCCATCTGGCTGTTGGCAGAGAGAGACAGAGGGAGGGTTAGTCTTATTATGAGTAGGTCAGCATCAATATACTTGTTCCTAAAACACATGAGAATAAAAATAGTTTTTTAAATATTTTTTTTTACATATACTGACATTTGTTTTTTGGTCCAGACAGGGTAAGTACTGATATTAAGTTCCTCAAAAAAAAAATATATATATATATATTTAAGGAAAAACCCTACCACGTAATTTCCACAATATTACAACTACGTCACGGTTATGAAAAAACAACACGTGGTTTCTCTTCGATTTCCAGCAGAGGGCACGAAATACCCGCTTTTTGTTTCCACACATGACAAGATTGTCAGGTGTACAAGAATGATAACCACAAAAAAAATACACAATTGGCAGAAGCCCCAACAAGACATAAACGCACATCTTAAATCATATAAAGTTTTTTAAACTTACCAATCGCGCCCATTGCTGCACTCTGTCACTTGAAACTTGCTTAATTGCCACCTAAGGATAAAAAAAAACAAGTGTTCATATATCCATTTTTTAAAAATTAGTCTAAAAACACGTTTTGAATTTTTGTTATTGTCATTATTTGACTATTTTCTCGTCACTTGAAAGAAAAAAAAATACAATATTTTGCTGTAAGTACCTGCAGACCATCTGAGATGCGTTGACCAGCAAAGACGGACCCAAATCCACCACTTCCAAGAAGCGCACCGAATTGGTAATGCTTCTCAAAGGACTCTTTACCTGTGGTGTCAAATAAACATACATCAAAACATAGTCAAAGTTGTAATGAATGTAGGTAGCCTATGTAAGAAACTGTCTCTATGTCCACTACATTGTGTCATTACTAGGTATGTGTCTTGCTTGTTGTGAAAGCAAATATGTACTGGCTATACCTCCTTTCTTGATCAACCTTGATATTCCAGTCAAACGTGAACCATACATTAATGAGCCATTAAATGATAAACATATGGCACTGGCACCTCCAAATTCTTACCGCTTTTTCCTTTGACATCCTCCTGATCCAATTGCAGCTCAACACTACGTTTGTCCAACATTTTTATAAATTGAATGTATCCGAAGTAAAAACAGTTGTGTAGATTTAGTTCAAGGTTATGTCCATTTCGAATTTATTCCGTGAAGAATCTTCCGTTTTCAAAATATCCAACACAGAGCAAGTTGCTGTAGACAGATGCGCTTCGCAGAAAGACCAATTTGCACAACAAACTGACACGTCTGGCCAAAGAAAGTTTGTTGCTGCTTTTAAGGTTAAAACGGTGAACGCGCCCACACGAAGCACCTATCCAATCATCGCTGCATTAGCGGTAGTATTTTGAATTGTGGTCCAATCACAATGTAGCATGACTTAACTATATTAATATTCATATACCACTACTACTTTCCTCCGAATTAGCTACATTCCAGTAAATGGGCGGTCTTTTGATGAGAAGCACCTTTCTTGTGGTACTTTTTAATTTTAGCGCGCACATCTCTCTTCTTCTTACAGTGCATTATGTGCTTGATTCTGTATCTGCATTCACTGTGCATAGGTGTGCTCATGGCATGAACATAATATTTAACATTTTACTGAAGTAAATTGCACACAGCTCTGTCATCATCAACAGTATAGTAATAGATTAATAATAACAAAGTATTGTCTGCCTGTCACTATTGCAGCCAAATTTCCGTCAACACATATGTCTGTTATTGTTTGGATATAATCCTTTCAGATTCATTTGTGAAAGAAATGCTGCCGGGAGGTTAACGTTAATTTGAGGTGGGAGTAAAAAAACTGCCCACAAGTAAACAGTGAAGGGTGGGCGCTGGTGGGCGGCAATAACAGAGAGAAAAAACCTCACATAAATGGTAATTCCATTGCACTCGTTATGTACAAATCCAATCAATTATTCAGGTAAAATGCAATTCAATATTTAGAAGTGTATATCATTTCGAGTGGCTATAAGTACAGTTATAGCAAAAATAAATACACAAAAATGCTTTTTTTTTCAGAAAGATTTCCTCTTTTATTCCAAGAAAAAAAAAAGTATTTTCATCCCAAACAAGAAAATAAAATAAAACAAACTTATATTAACCAATCATTAAGAGGATAAGTATGACCATTTTTATATATTTTTTCTTCTTGTTTTCTATGATATTGGTTGTGTTCAATTAAACATGCAACTAAATAAGTCCAATGATGGTGTCTATGGTATTAGAAAGGAAGGGGGTGGAGTCTGATTATGCTGGATCTTTATTGGTAAGTGTGGAGAGGCAGAGATGGATGATAGGGAGAAGGAGGAGAGAAGACTGGATGGTTACATGATGACGTTTGGATTTTTCCCCGTTCTGCCACCTTCCTTCCAGGGGACGTTGTGTGTGTGCTTGATCCCCTTTATCAACTGCTGTCTGGAGAGGGTTCTCTATGCATTGAGTTCTTCTTCATGCTGTCGAGGTACTCTTGTTGTGAAACAGCCAAGACTGAGGCCAGAATCTCATCATCCTCCCAGTCTGTTAAGCCTACACCATAGAGAAAGGGAAAAATACACATTCTAGCATTCTAATGTCAGAGGATTTTGAGGGGGAAAAAATCTGGTAGTTATTTGAAATCAAGAGGGGTATTGGAATTACTAGTTCATAAAATATTATTAGTTGCTGTTTATATTCTGCACATTAGTGACAGTGGTTAACATAGATTTAGTTTGTGTTGAAAAAGCTTGTACACAAATACAAATGTGGCAGTATATGCACCCAATCACGACCCAGCCAATATGAGAGGGAGGAAATTTCAGGTGAAGTGCATCCGTTTTCAGCTTTGCTCCGGCACCACAACCTTGTTTCATGTTTCTACTATTCTACGTCTTTACAATTCTTCTTCTGATTTCCTGTTTGTTGTCCTTTCAGATACAGAGTTGCTAAGCGATAGAATATACCATCATGAGAAATGATCATTAAAAAAAATACATGTCCTATGGTGACCCAAATACTTTAAAGCTACATGTATGTATAACTGATAGGTGCACACACAGTTTTTTAAAAATGTACATTATGTACATTTGAACTTATTTTGTCTGTAATGTATTTTTCGTTATGTGTCGGAACACAGTAAGATTTGCTTTCGCTAATGGGGATCCTAATAAATCAAATAAAAAAATAAACATTATGATGATACACTGTAACCTATCCTATCATTAACATTTGAACGTTATGTCAAATAAAACAAACATTTCCACTAATCTCTAGCATACATATGTTGTTATTCAAGTGTCTTCAGTCCAGCAGCAGCTACAGCACCATGCTTTCACAGCAGAGGATGTGTAATAACACTGTCTAGAACACTGTGATTGATATGCCTTATGTTAAGGATTGCAGCTAGTGTTGAAAACTATCCCAAGCAAAATATTACATCTCAAACTGAACATACTACCCATTCTATGAATAACATAACAGCAGTAATTGCCCTAAGGGGAGTAATACAGTCATTTGAACTGAATTGAATGCATTCAATTGAGTAAGTCTTTAAGTAAAGAAAGAGCAAGTGATTATCTTACCAAAGGCGGTGGGTGACATTTCTTTCATGATAGCACGGTACTCCAGGGCCGGGTACAGAGACTTCAGAGAGGAGGTGGGTCTATCAGGCCCAACACAAGCCTGGTTGCTGGGACCTAGAGTAGAGGGCAGAGAGACATTCCCATCATGAGACAAAGATGGAACCCTATGATTCCAATGTTCATTTGATTCACAACCCTCTCAGTTGATTCATGACACTTCTGATGGTTTGTCACAGTGACGAACCTGGGGCACAAGGTGAAGGGGGCTTGGACATGTGGGCTGCCCCAGCAGGGGAGGGAGGCTTGTTGCTTGTGTCTGAGTGAGAGGGGTCAGTGTTCTCCGGTGAGGGAGCTGAGCTGCGCTGCCGGGGCGAGCGGGCACTCCACTCCTCCAGACCACTAGAAGATGCTGCAGTGGCCGAGCTGCAGGTGGCACTAGCCTTTCGGGGCTGGGAGGAGAGGGAAACATGGACCTCATTAAAACACATGCCAGCTGCTGCAACACTTCAATACTGGACACTAGATTCATATGAACCAAATGTGGTACTATTGTCTTTCTAAGAAGGATGTCACTGAATTGCTCTTTAATCTGCCATGTACTTCCAAGTTCTCTCTCACCTGGCGTGCCTGCTTCTCTTGGTCCTGGAGCCACTGCAGGTAGGACTCCCTGGCCACCTGCTCCTCAATGGCCTCGTTGGTGGCCTCCCAGTCCGTGGCTCTCTTCTTGTCCTCCAGCATCTGCTGCTCGATCCATGACTCCTCAGAAGTCTTTATAGCGTTCTTCATAAGTGACTGGTCTACATACTGCTGGGAGGGAGGGAGAGGACGAAGGTCACTAACTGGACATAAAACTGAAAAAAATAGTTACATATCGGGATATTATTTTTGATGATATATCATATCGACAATATCATTTTTGCACTAGTTGGCTGGGCCTGCATGAAAACATCAATTTTTAAAATAGGGATCCAAACTCATTTTCTCATGGCTCACTCTCTTGTGAGAGTGCCTCACTCTCTTTTCTCACTCTCTCTCTCTTGTCCCTCTGCAGCAGACATATGGTGAGCAATATGCACATATAGGATCATGAGAATAGCATTACATATCGCATTGGCACCTAAGTATCGTGATAATATCGTATCATGAGGTCCCCGGCAATTCCCAGGCCTAGGGGACAATGTGTAACGACCAAGTAACAATGTGTAACGACAAAGACAAACTCTTTAGATCCTTCACACCTTATCAAGGAGATTTGACAAGTTTAGTCTCCTGGCTATCAAGAGAATGTTTTGTTATCCGTCTAGAAATGACTCCAGCTCTTTGATATCTTTGTCTCTTACTAATGCGCGCATGGACAATCAGGACACTCAGAATTTAGCAAATGGAAAAATTGCCTCTAGCCTTTCTGGGAAAGCATGCCGTTTCCTAATCTAAGGCTTAATGGAGATGGCTAGGTGTGTGGCCCTCTATGTGGGAGCTCCGCCCATGGAAGACAACATGTCCTTAGTGCCTGAACAATCCAACTGCACAGTCTGTTCCCCATAACGTCATGGTCCTCTGCCCTGCTCAATATGATGAATGAGACCAATGCACAAAGTTCACAGCTAGTTCCCAACTAACAACAACTCCTTAGGCCTACCGATAACATCTGATGTGCTTCTAAAGCACTTTGAGTACCCAAGATACCTCAACAGTACCACCGTTATCTAGCTAGCACTCCATGACAACCGCAATGTGAAGCTGTTTACTGACAACAAATGATACTAAGACAATATGTTTTTCCTTTACAAATTAGAAAGTTTAACACATCCTAATTTATGTGTTGTAATCAAAACACTGTCGCTTCTAACTGGCTCAAACATCTGCCAACATTCAACCAATAACAATACAAAACAGGAATCTTCAATAAATACAATATACATCAACAAACAGCTATTCTGTTGAGTGCTACAGTGGTTTTCCTGGCCAGGGAGCCCTGGCTAGTGTTTTCTAATTACTGTGGGGTCATTCACCATGATGCGCTGCTTGTTGATCATGGTAGTGTTATCATTAGGCATCTCAAGACAAACAGCACAGTGTACTGCTAATAGGCTCCTCCAGAGAGACGGGGACATGTGGAATGTTGCCCCTCTCTGAGCTCAGCCTCCCTTCCTTTGATGTGTATGTGTTCTGAAAGTGGGACACTCCAAGCCACACGCTCCCGTCTCGCAGGGATCTTAAGCTATGATGACCCAAAGACTGTCACCTCTCTCCCACTTTTCCACTCTGACTGAGTGTGTCTGGCTGCCTGACTGTGTCTGGATGGACCCATGGACGTCATCCATTTCGTCAGGGGAAAGTCACAAGATCTCTGAATGATTCAGTTATGAAAGATTTCAATTGCACTATTACACAACCAACGCAGCATCCAAAAAGCCTTTATAACTTTATGTGGCTAATCATCTTAGTCAAATTTGATAACAACCACCTGTTTAAGACAGGAAAAGATAACAACGCTAACAGCAATTCTAGCCAGCTGCTAATTGGTTAATGTCAATAAATCACCAATAATCATGACCTCAACTTAAACTACTCGTCACTGAAATGACACTGCAATGTGAGATGTGTCTGCGACTCAGAGGCATTGAGGCTGCCAGCTGGAACATGTCAATGCACTGAAAAGCAACGATTAGGCAACAGTGCTTTCAAACAATCCTTTAGCGTGACAGAGGGGTCAACTGAGTCACACTCAGGAAGAAGACAGTCACACCGTCGTAAACCGGGCCAACATCTCTAGCATCGTAAATCAAGGTGAATCAATTAGAATCAAGGGAACCTAATGAAATTCTCCAGAACACACATTTAACCTTTATTCTGACAGGGAGCCATGCTGAGACCAAGGTATCTTATAGCTGAGCCTACATAACACTCTACCAGTTGTCCTCAAATGGCATGTTTTATACATCTAAATGCTGTTTTTATTTTCTAGTAATGTAACAACCACAAGGATATATTGCCCACTTCAGTGTTAAATCCCATAGACAAGATGTAGGTACCCACCCCTGGTTTTAAAGCAGGAAGCCCAAGGCCTACTCCAATTGTCGCTTTGTTGGGGTTCACCACAGAGTTGTAGTGAATGTTACGATGGTAGCTGACTCTGATTGGTTCGTCATTGTTTTGATGAATGCCATGGAACGTGTTGATTGGTTCTGGAAGAGAGGGAAAAAAAGAGTTAACAGAACTAGAATGTAGTGCACTACTATGTCCACACTTATTCAGAAGAAATTTGATTTAAAACACAAATGCCCAAACGGTCTAGATTTTAATCAATAATAAAATGTCAGTCCTGTTTGAAAAACAGTCCAATGACTCACAGGAGTACCTATTAGTAATCTCTTTCAAGTAGGCCTACACATCAAAGGCCATAAAACTCAAAAATTGCAAACTGTATACAGTAATAATAATATATGCTATTTAGCAGTCACTTTTATCCAAAGCAACTTAGTCATGGTTACATAAATCTTTACGTATGTGTGATCCTGATTCGAACCCACTACCCTGGCGTCTCAAGCGCCATTGCTCTACTGACTGAGTTACAGAGGACCTACCAGAGGGCCATTAGCTCTGATAACAATGCACCTGGTATGGCCCACTACTGAAAAACACACCTGTGCCCTCCTGGTAAACTTCCACTGGTCGATTGTACATCTCTGCCATAGCCTGCATCTCGATATGGTTCCCGTGGCAGTTGTTTTTCCTCTTCCTGTTGATGTACGTGGTGAAGTCTTCCGTCACGTAGTTCGAAAAGTAGTCTGCATTTTTCGTCTGAAATTAGAGTACACATTTTCATTATGAAAAATCCCAACAGGTGAAATTTACCTGGCCACCAAAGAAAGAAGAAAACTTACCAAGTAGTCCATGCAGTGTTTACGGACAACTTCATGCATATCTTGGTCTCCATATACTTGATCAGCTGCAAACAAGAGGGAATTAGGTGTTACAATAAAATGCAATATACATCTTTCTGACGAAGCCTAGATGAAATTAATACGTATGGAAGTAGCATATGACTGACAAAGTATAACAAAGTACGATTAATGCAGTTGTATGTCATTTACAGAACCAGTCAAACATTTGGACACACCTACTCATTCAAGGGTTTTTCTTTATTTTTTTAACTATTTTCTACATTGTAGAATAATAGTGAAGACATCAAAACTATGAAATAACACATTTGGAATCATGTAGTAACCCAAAAAAGTGTTACATCTAAATATATTTGAGATTCTTCAATGTAGCCAGGTCATCTGATGCAGCACTCCATCACTCTCCTTCTTGGTCTTGGGTCATTGTCCTATTGAAAAACAAATGATAGTCCCACTAAGCACAAACCAGATGGGATGTCGTATTGCTGTGGTAGCCATGCTGGTTAAGTGTGCCTAGAATTCTAAATCCCCACACCTCCTCCTCCATGCTTCATGGTAGGAACCACACATGCAGAGATCCTCCGTTCACCTACTCTGCATCTCACAAAGACACAGCGGTTGGAACCAAAAATCTCACATTTGAACTCAGACCAAACGACAGATTTCCACCTGTTTAATGTCCATAACTCGTGTTTCTTGGCCCAAGCAAGTCTCTTCTTATTATTGGTGTCCTTCAGTAGTGGTTCCTTTGCAGCAATTCGACCATGAAGGCCTGATTCACAGAGTCTCCTCTGAATAGTTGATGTTGAGATGTGTCTGTTACTTGAGCTCTGTGACACCTGAAGAAACTTTCAAAGTTCATTACATTTTCCTAATTAACTGACCCTCCCAGCTTGAGGTAATGATGGACTGTCGTTTCTCTTTGCTTATTTGAGCTATAATATGCCATAATATGGACTTGGTCTTTTATCAAATAGGGCTATCTTCTGTATACCACCTCTACCCAGTCACAACACAACTGATTGGCTCAAATGCATTAAGTTAAGAAATTCTACAAATGAACTCTTAACAAGGCACACCTGTTAATTTAAATGCATTCCAGGTGACTACCTCATGAAGCTGAATGAGAGAATGCCAAGAGTGTGCAAAGCTGTCATCAAGGCAAATGGTGGCTACTTTGAAGAATCTCAAATATAAAATATATTTGGAGTTTATCCATATGTGTTATTTCATAGTTTTGATGTCTTCACGATTATTATGCAATGAAGAAAATAGTAAAAAAAATAAAGAAAAACCCTTGAATAAGTAGGTGTGTCCAAAATTTTGACTGGTACTGTAATCAATATGAATCTTTCGGACTATTTTATTAAAGCAGGTGCAAATGCTTTATCATCAGTATTGCACATTTGAATGCATAAAATGGTAGATTGACTATAAAGGGGGTATTTTGGCGGGCTTTCTCTGTGGTTGCATCCCCAGCTATACGTGATCTATATAGAGAGATGAGTTGAATCACTTGTATGATCCACATATGTAAACAAAACTAAAAAGGTTTCTTCTCCACAGACCCCCCTTTCCTCAACCAGCGCAAAATATGCAAATGAGCACCCGTTTCAGTCTTCATTCCGGCAAGTCACATGGTAATGTAAGCCGCAAAGATTCTGAGAAACTCTTAGTCAATTTCCTCTTTCTCAGCATCAACCTGCTTAACCAGGGCAGGAACAGAAATACATTTAGTAAAAATGGTTATGGAAATAGAATAACAGTAAAAACCTATCTTACTTCCCACCACCAAACATATATTTTTTAACTAAATAAAGATATCTATAATGCAAACTAAAAAGAGTAAACAGCCTCAATGCTTTAACCTGAAGGGTGGTTATTAAAGTCTTTGAAAAATGTCAGTTCCAAAATGTCAATATTGACAACGTAGTCCTGAATTTCACTACAAAAAAAAACCATAAGTGCTTTGAAGCTTGTGTATGACTAGCACAAAATATTCTAGTTCCCTTGTGACTGAATGTTCTCATGGCAAGATGTGGCACTGGCAACACTCCAAGTGGCTAGTGTTGGATGGAGGGCACATTTTCTGGCAGGTCCAGTTTGTCATTATGCCTCAGCAACACGCCTGAATGAGCTGCTCATGGTGTTCCTGACCTTCAACATGTTCCTTACTGTCACTCTGGACAGAGTCAGATTTAAACAAATAGGCCTACAATACAGACGTATGGATGTTTAAATATCATTCAGCAGCCTGTGACCTACTGGTTTAAAGAAGTGGTGGAGAATTAGGCTAGGGGAGACGAGTCACATGTTTGACTGCTTTCAGTACCCAATTCCCCTGATGAGGTTGAGATGTAATGGTCTATGAACCAAGTGAACTCCAGTGAAGTATGACTTGGACAGGTGTAGGAGGGCTGTTTGAGATGGGGATTACCCCCAAACCCATTGGTGTAAATCTGACTCATCTGCCAAAAATCCCATTCTCATGAGATCTTTCCACTGCACGTTTCAGTTCTGAACAAAACAGATGCTAGGACCTCATTTAGTTATGTGGTTGATTTGTCACGTAGCCTCCAGCCATTTCCTAAAATAACAAAAATCATCAATGAAGAGTACAAATGTGCTGGTATCTCAGATTATTCTGGCAATTCTCACATAGAAACTTCATTAGAAGGAAGGTTGTTTGAAACGCTTTTTACATTTGTATCACAAACCATTTTTTAGAAAATCCATGATGAAAGTGGCCATTTTAACCCTTTTTAGACCTGTACATGCCTCCTGTAAGACCCTCTGATCTGTGAACTGTACACGATACAGACATCTTAGTGTCATTATATTCCTTATAGCAGTGGACACCAACCTTTTCTGAGTCAAAATCACTTTCTCAGTCAAAAAGCAAGCAGAGATCCACCGCTCAGATTGTTTATTAAACATAACTTACATTTGTTTATTTTATTACTATTAACCTAATAAAACAGTTCTATGTGAATGAGGTTTGTGCATTAGGCCTAATGCATTATCACAGCATATTGGCTATATGCCTGGCCACACAATATTGTTCTTCTCAAACCATATTTCAAAACTCAAGCTTTGATTACAAAATAGATCAGTTGGTGTAGCACTTGCAAGGCACAGCTGAGCATAAATTTAAATAATTATCTTTTTTATTTTAACGGAGTGATGGTACCTGCATCTAATGGTCATGGTGCTTTCAAGACAACTGAAAAAAAACAAGGTCAAATCATGAATGACGTCAGTGATCTTCAAGTCGGCGGTCTAGAAAGATGCCAGAGTTTCCGACATTGAATTCCCGAGTTGGATGACCGTTCAAAACCATTTTCCCCCAGTCGGATCTCGCCCCCCCCCCAGTTGTCTTGAACACGACATCATTCTCAGCGGAAGGGCGGGCGAGAGCGGCAGAGGGTCCGCCTCTCACGGTCCCTGCTCTCTCCTTCCTATGGTGAGACTGACCAGAGAGAGGGGATAGCGTCTTCCACCTGATGGTGAAGTCTAGTCGCACCGCATGTGCCTCATGCACAAATTCATGTTGTTCCTATGACCAAATAAAGTGAAATATTCCTCGCTATTAAAATAGACAGGACGAGTTGCTAATAATAATAATAACAACAACAACAACGCAGGACTATCGATACTCTTGGCTACTGATTCATTGCAGCGTGAGTGGAAGTAGTGAGAAGCATGTTTTATGTTTTGTAATAGTGTTGAAAAAGAACAGTGTTGACAGCGCTGAACACATTTTTTAACATGAACTCGCTCATAAAATACAGCAGTTCTTTGCTGTATTCTTTGAGAGTCTCTCTGTGGTCATGGTTTTGAAAGTTATTAAATCTTAGTTAGTTTAGTATCAAACTTTGCTGTGGCCGGGGTTGTGGAAGCTCTGTTGGGACGGTGATATGAGCTATCCAATTGGCCAGGGCAGTAGGAGCACTTCATTTAGCCACCGATATCCCAGTCCACTGGGTAAGTGGAGTCTTTTCAGACAAATTAAATGGTTCAAAATAGGAACACTTTGCTTACCCGGTGCGCAGGTGCTTTTGAATCAAGTGCACCTACCACCAACACAACACAAATAACATTTCAAAAAGAGCGCAAGCCTTTTATCAACTCCTTTATCGTTGGCTTTTCTACAGAAATGTTTGGTGATCAACTAGGAATGCCTTGAAGATTGACCGGTTGGTGACCCCTGCCTTAGTGGGCTTCAACATACATTCTGAAATACACATTCATTTATTCAACATTACAACTATTAGTATGAATATCATAAAACAACCCTTTTTGATTTAACTTGTTTTTTTTTGTGGAAGAATATAGTCTTCAAACTTCAGAGTGAGTTCCCTGGTACTTATAATGATATGCCCCATTTTGACCATAGAATGCACACTGAGTATAGCAAACATTAAGAAGACCTTCCTAATATTGAGTTGCAAAGGTAAATTACCCTGACAGATGAAAATGCACATCATTTACTTAGTCCAATTCAATTATCAACTAAATTGACTAATAAATAGCTTAATGCATGGCTGGCTACTACTGCCTCCATTTAATCCAGACACAGATTTAGATGAAGGTCGGTGAATTCACTTGACCCATGTATTGTTTCACTTGACAGAGGAGCCAATCAGAATGAGTTTTCCCCCACAAAAGGGCTTTATGACAGAAAGAAGCACTCCTCAGTTGTAGATTGAACAACAATGACTAGCTACGGATTCAGAAATTATGTTTGGAGATGAGTAAGTGAGTTAAAGAGATCGTCACGTGTCTGTCTTGGGAATGAGAGCAGAGGAAGAGCGGCATATGTTATAATCCAATCGTTGCAACAGGCTCAACCGATACCCCGCCCGTTTCTTTACAGACAGAAGAAATAGCCAACAGTCATTTAGCACACACAGTGCTTCACACTGTTTGAATGAAAGAGAGATGTCTGTTGGCACCTGAAATAGTTTTTTTGTTCTTCTTCCGATCATGGACAATAAGTAAATTCAAAAAATAGACTTGTGTCATAATCATATTCGGAAAATTCATATCAGTTACGATACTTGTTTTGTCAGAGTACTCGGCACATGCCTATCATTTACCATTCACGGTGCTCATAAAATGGATTAGAACTTCGGGAATTTGCAGAGCCCACTCCGGTAATGTGATGTACTTGTAGAGTATATTGTTCTAAACAAAACCTCTAAAAATGAACAATCTAAAAAAAGGTCGTCTGAGATATATCATTCATGTGTAAATGTGTATTTCAGAATCTAGACATACTCCATATAAGAACTATAGTGATACCAGTATGTATCATGTACGGATCACAGGGTCTTACAGGAGAATGAAGAGGTCTGAAAAGGGGCCTAAAATGGCCACTTTCATCATGATAAAAACAGAAAAACTAGTAATACAAATGTAAAATTTAAAAAACATTCTTCCTCCCAATGAGGTTTCTATGTGAGAATTGCCAGAACAATCTGAGATATTGTACCAAGAATATCCCCCCCAAAGCAAACTATCAGTGTGTAGGGTTGGTGAATATGATGAACGGGGGTTTGATGCCTGTCAGAAAACATGACCAGGCAACTGGTCAATGAGGAGGAGACTGACGAGAAAAACGGAAGAGGAAGAAATTCTATGTGCAAGATTACTGAGAAAAGAGCTGAATAGATAGGCTACATTTCACAAGAAGAGACCAACACCACACAGAGAACCAGAAACCACATGCATACTAGCTACAAGCAAGCGATAATGCAGTGCTGGTAAGTAACCAATGAGTGCATTTCTAAGAAAGGGGCAGGGCTCTATGCAGATCTAGAGACAGGCAGATTAGTTCGGTTCCTACCCTGCTGGTCTGTCAACGGTTGATAAAGTTTATCTAAATGATGCATAAATTACTCTTAAGTCACCCGTCAATGGAGAACAAGCACGTGAATAAAGAAATCTGCTCTTCACTGGAATCATATCGGCAAGGCCTGACGTTGCTCCCATTGTGTCTTCATGCAGCGAGTTGTGGAAAGATAGAAAAAACCCACAGTGTGCAGTGTTTTGCCAACTCAAAACAGTATTGGAGTAGGCTGTAATAAGACATGCTACTAAAAGATCCTTAGAGACTGCTTCACTCACGCTTCTCTGGCCAGGAAACAAAGTAATAAGGTCTGAGGGCAGAATCAACTCAAGTAGATGAGTTGAGAGCAGATATTGAATGCTATGAACGGCCCTGTATTCATACCATTTCCGACACCACAGTTGAGTGGGCATACAAAAAAATACTAGAAGAAGAACGTTTTAGGGTAAGGTAGCCCAGCCAGTCAGATGCAGGTGAATCATGGCTACCATTGTTGATGTTTTGCTACTGAATACTGACCCACTGAATGATCCTGGAAGAGATGAACACCACTGTCACAGTCAAAGGCAGAGCAGTGTAACCTATTTGACAATGATACTGCCAGGTTTCAGTGACCTGTTGTAATTGACCGGACATCTCCAACTTGAACTTTGCTCTTTAAACATAAACAGATCAATAGCCCCCTACCTATGTCAACTGCATTCAACATCTAATCACAGATTAGGCCTACCTACTACCGTCTGATCTTTTGAGCTAAAATTACACTGCGGCCTCAATGCTCACTTCAGTGTAATTCTTACCCGAATTAGACTTCCTCAATCAGGCTGCTAGGCCTAAAACTGGATGAAAGATTACTTAAAGCCTCACTTGTAAGGGCTTATTCTGTCATTACACCCCTTTATCTCTAACTGTCTTCACCATCATCTAACAGTTCAGAACCATTTCAATATGGAAAAGTTCAATTTTACTAGCTCTGAATTACTAAGCACAGCGTGTGTGTGTGTGTGGGGGGGGGGGGGTCCCACGTGTTGTGTGTGTGTGTGTGGGTGTGTGGGGGGTCCCACGTGTTGTGTGTGTGTGTGGGTGTGTGTTGTCTGTACTATTGCAACTCATAAGAGCAATGTGCAATTGGGCAAAAGGGCAAAGGGAGCAATGTGTGAACTTCAAAAAGTCCAAATTAACAATTATTACTTAAGATTAGCATCACTTCTGAATCATAGTATGGCTTAAGATCATGAAGTGTATTCTGATCAGACTGACTCTGGGGTAACATTTCAAAATGACAGTGGGGGGGTGATCTCCAATCTTTCTCAATTTTTCAGACAGTCGTCTATGCTGGTTGGGATTATTGCAAAATTCTGCTTTTTCAGACCAGACAGACGAAAATGTGTAGACTCACTGTAACAGTAATTAAGCCAAAGGGCACCATATCTAAGTTCACCAGTACAGTGTGCCTTCACATTTTTCTCTCGCAAAAAAAAAAAAAAAAGAAGAAGATCTTGCCAGTTGAAGTTTCATTTACACAGGTACAAATAGCGTTGCTCATGACCTCACTGTGAAAGGTCAAAGGCCACCAAATGTGCTGTCCTGACCGGTTACATGGGTAGTGTTTAGTGATCCTTATGAAATGTGTAGTCCTGAGGCCTAGAAGAAGCACAGGGTCAACACAATGATCAATGTCTTTTGAATGCACCATAGAAAATCTTAACTCCAGTTTAGCTTCAAACTTTGCTCTACGTTTTTTTGAATAGACAAATAAAATGAGATCCTTAGTGGAGCAGCTTCAATGTTATCAAAGCTCAGCCAGTAGCCTTCATGCCAGTAATTTTATTACTATGAAAATGTGAGAGCATAATATCCAGATGCTCGTCAGCCTTCAGGCTGTGTGTTCAGTGGCTTGGGGAGTCGCAGGTACAAATCCTGAGCCTCCTGGGACACTCACTCACTTAGCAAAGAAAATATATTAGCTGGCTTCTACCTCAGATTGTAGGCCAAGTTGTTAAATACATTTTGTAAAACAGAGAGACCAGTCATAAACTTAATTTAGGCTATGTGGATTTGGAACTTTCTTTAGGAACTTTCTTTAAGAAGTTTAGACTATTTTAAAGCCCCTCTGGGCCTATTAAACACCATGACAATGCACACGACTCTTTTCCTTAGTGGAGACCCCGTTACCGTGTCAACATTGTCGGTGAGGAATTTCAACCGCACCTTAACGTACAATGAAATCAAAGGACTGGGGAGAGGACTGCACAGAAGTCAATAACTAAGGCCTAAATGATAGCAGCAATATACAGGCCCTGCAGGGTCCTAATGGAGGGGAACCCATCAATGTTGTCATGGGAAAAAGTAGGAAATGAGAAGAGGCTATGGGTCTATCAATCAAGCCTGGTTCTCTGGATGACATCATCGTTGTTGTGCAGCAAGTGTCCATGTTTGGATTCATGGACAGACAATGCTAAACAAAAATACATTCACAGTGTAAAACACAAACAAAGGACATGTTAACTCACACCTGTCTTTTCTCTGGATGCCAGACAGAAATAATCTCAATCATTTTGTTTACTACCACAGACAGAGAAACATTGAACACAACCCGTTGGACACACACAACCCAGAGTCACATGCAGCCGGAATGTGTTTTGCATAATTGAAGGCTTTCTCCGACAGGTTCATACACACACCTGAGAAATGAGATGACCTACAGTCTCCACACACACAGGTTTAACTTGTTTCAGCCCTGGCATGTTAATGTGTAATTCACATTCCTACTTACAGACCGTATAGGATTGTGACTAGTGATAGTATCACTCATACCTGAGAATGCCACAAGGTTGGCGAGAATACTGCTGGAATGTTAATTGGTATGAAACCATGGCAATATAATTAGTAGGACATTCTGGTCAAAGCAATGCTCCATGGTATGTGAACTGTCAGACATATTTGATTGATATTTGATTATCTTGTGCGATTGGCAACGAACAAAAACATACTAACTTTTGTTTGTATCTTAGGCACACACACAACAAAAAATGTGTTTTAATAATAGTTAGTTGAATTGGGCTGTGTAGAGAAGAGATAGTCCTGGGAATGATAAGTGCTAGGCAGGGACTGTTAGTTCTGGCTCATTGGCAGTGTGCGTTCCAGTCTGTTAATCAAGAAAGGGTAGGGATCAAAAGCACAAAGGGTCTAGACTAGAGCTCCTTTTGCACAAGTGTCCCACTACCAACCAATTATCACAAAACAGGCTCGATATTGATGAGAGAAAGACAGTGACAATTAATTTCTCCAATAAGTCCTCTCAATATTAGGGTCATTGCACCAATTCAGTGCATTTTGAGAAGTGTTTACATGTTTAATTATTTTTTTAACATTCTGTCATAAAGAGCTGTTGAACTTAATAAAAAAACACATTCTAATTTCAGCAGGTTAAAAGGGAAAAGGAATTACTACAGTAATTGCCTATTAAGTGCCAAATGAAACTAACAGGGTTGACGATCTCATCTTAAATCAGTCATGAATCCCCGTGTGACAGGAGGATTGGAAGCTTGTTGCGTGCAACAAGGAGTTGCAATTGAATGCAAGCTTCACCCCCAAAAATGTATTAACATTTGGAACCTGTCCGTCTATGGTAACAGGGTTGACGTGTTCTGCTCCACCACTCAGTTTTCCACCAGAAAACACTAAACAAATACATGACCGGCTAAACTGCTTTTACACTATGATTTGACTATTAGATGTTCAATGTTGCTTTTGACTTTTTTTTTTTTTTAAAGGCATAGGTTCACCATATTAAAACAAGAGTTCAGTTCACAGAACAGGGTTGACTTTATAATGAGGGACAGACGTAAATGAATCACTAATCACATTAAATAAATAATGATCTTCAGAAATGCAACAAAATAACTAGGACTTTACAATGATGGTGAAAACTGTGTGGATTAAGTGGGTGAAAGTCTTCCTAGAAGTCACAGAGGGTGCACTTTAAAAAGTCTTCATTAATATTACAAATCTGATTGATTGAATTCTCCATGTTATCTAAAGTAAAAGAGAACTTTGTTTTAATATAAAAGGCTTTTAAAATTCAACATTGGTGCACTATTTCTACTTAAAATATCACTATTTCATGGAATGCCCCATTAACCATTTTAATCTCACGGATATCAATTAAATGTATCAACCAAAACAATACCAATGAAGTTCTAGTATTCTGGCGCCTGTGTCAGGAAAATATTAACAGATAACCTAGATGGTTGACCAGGTGATTAGCTGCCTGGGTTAGAGTGGCCCACTCCCACATGTCCACACAAAGTTTACACACAGCTCTAATGTCAAGTCGATTTCCGCTATTCATTATTCTCTGCCAACAGAGCAAGGAAAAGGAACAAAGTGACTGAAAATCTCAAATTAATGAAAGGAGGAGTGAGGGTATTTAGGATACTCTTAAAAAAATATGTAAATATATTGCCTAATGAACAAAAAAAATAAACGCAACATGTTCCATGAGCTGAAATAAAAGATCCACAATCTTTTCCATATGCACAAAAAGCTTATTTCTCTCAAATTTTGTGCACAAATTTGTTTAAATCCCAGTAAGTGAGCATTTCTCCGTTGCCAAGATAATCCATCCACCTGACAGGTGTGACATATCAAGAAGCTGATTAAACAGCATGATCATTACACAGGTGCACCTTGTGCTGGGGACAATAAAATGTCACTAATTTGATTTGTTAAAATGTGCAGTATTGACATTGCATTTTATCAATGGCAATTTGATACCGTGGCGAGATCTTGAGGTCCATTGTCGTGCCATTTATCTCACGCCATCACGTCATGTTCCAGCATGATAATGCACAGCCCCATGGTGCAAGGATCTGTACACAATTCCTAGAAGCTGAAAATGTCCCAGTTCTTCCATGGCCTGTATACCCACTCAGCATGTTTGGGATGCTCTGGACTGAGGTGTACGACAGCGTGTTCCAGTTCCCGCCAATATCCAGCAACTTCGCACCGCCATTGAAGAGGAGTGGGACAACATTCTACAGACCACAATCAACAAACAGACCAACTCTATGGAAAGTACATGTGTCGTGCTGCATGAGGCAAATGGTGGTCACACCAGATACTGAATGGTTTTCTGATCCACGCCCCAACATTTTTTTTAAAGGTATCTGTGACCTACAGATGTATTCCCAGTCATGTGAAATCCATAGAATAGGCCCTAATTAATTTATTTAAAATTGACTGATTTCCTTATGTGAACTATAACTCAGTAAAATCTTTGAAATTGTTGCATTTATATATATTTTTCACTGTAGCTTAGCTTAGTTAAGCCATAATACATCACAGTTCAGAAGTCAGTAATGAATGATAATAGGTCTTTAAATATCTAGGTAAATTATACTCAGTGGACAGGGGGAGATATACCGGTTTACAAAAAGTGTGTTGTGGGTTAGATAGGCCAATGTTTTCTCTCAGGAACACTAAATGTGATCTGGCCACATCTGAAACCAAAGCAGAAACTACAGCATTGAGAAATCCCCACCACAACACATCAGGTGTGGACAGGGGTGAATTACCGTCAAATACAACTCACTTTCACACCACTGATGTAGAAAAACCCACCAGCATGTCGTCTGTGTATTATTGTTACACGTTGATGGCGAAATTCATTTCTATGAAATGAAACTAGTTTAAGGCAAAACTTTACACTGAAGCGAATGGAGACCTTCATGACTTCACCTGAGAACCCTAGTTGTAAGTGAGGTGTAAGTGAGGTAAAAGAGCTGTATTATGTATTATGTATTATGTTTAAGAAGAGAGTGCTTTAGGTATTGTGGTTGCGTATTGCTGGGAGAGGAAGGATGCAACATTCCAATAACCCTCATTCAGTTGAGTGATATGTAAACAGTTGTAAAGCACACACAGTTGATGCATAAGAATACAGGTTGTTTTACTGTTTAAATCTTCTCTTTAGCTAGGCCTGTATCCAGATCAAATAAAAATATTAACCAGAAAAACAAAGGCAAACACCTGAAGGCTTTAAACTAAAATAACAAACCTCCATCAGATTCCCAAATAATTTAGTGTAATGTTTTCCCATGGAGTGAGAAGAAACTAGGCCAGTCTTTTTGAGCACCTGGCTGAAGGGATAGCGCTAGCCTCATTTCAGGACTGCTCTTATATAACCCCATTCTTGTTCAACTATCCCAATTGTTTGGGAATGGATTGATTTCATACAAGAAGTACTGGGAGTGTGAAGAGAAATGTAACTGGTGTGAATTCATAGATGTAGGTCAATATGAATGTGGTTTCCATCCATGCCTAAGGGTAATAACAAAGCTATGAGACCCAGATAAGAGGAGCCATTCTCAGTCCGTCCTGACACCTGCAGGTGGCCAGGTCATGGTATGCTCAATCGACAGAACACATTCAGGGAAACAATGCATTTTTTCACAACAATTCAGGAAGAAATGCGACAAAATAATGACAAAAATGAAAACCTTACAAGTAGGCCTAAACAACGTTTTTTGGGTCAAGAAATAGTATACATAAGTAATTCATTTTTTAAAAACACATGAACTGGAAGCATTAAAATTGCTCCTGTGCTTTTTGACAGGGTTCATACAGTCACAGAGTCATTGAATCCACTATGAATAACCATGGTAAAGTAGCGCCATCTAGTGGCATAAACAGAAATTGGTTGGCATTGCTCTTTACCAAATTATACCTTGATTTAGTTCAATGTCTGGTAGACAAAATGCAGGCTAACGATACCAATGTCAAAAACGTGTGCATAACATTCAAGCTCCTCCATGGAGTCCATTACTGACATTCTTTCAAAATTCTTTCCACATTTCATTGGAGCATTTCACATCACTGCATTCTTCACCAGAAATAAGGTTGGTAATCTTTGACATCGTGTAGGTTGATTGATTAATGTCTTTATTTATAAAGCCCTTTTACAAAAACTACCACTGTACCTTACATCATTAATAATCTTAAAACATATGAATTACCACATCCAGTCTCAGGGATGGCTAACTCTGTAAATTCCTTCGGTCTCCACTGAGTTAGGTAAATCAGCTTTTAGGTTTTTTTTGCACTGTATTTGAGAAACAATGTTAAAATTTCTCTTAAATTTGCTTCTACATCTGCATTGCTTGCTGTTTGGAGTTTTAGGCTGGGTTTCTGTATAGCACTTGGTGACATCTGGTAACGTAAAAGTGCTTTATAAATACATTTGATTTGACGTTTCGGTGCCTCTAGAGCAATTTAGACTGGTGATTGAGGACATTATTACTGATTAATGTTTTTGTTTATTTATGACCGTGTTTAGTTTCCGCTTGCATTTCGTATTTGATGCAGTTTTGTAATTTTTGTAATTCAGGGCTCTTCTGTAAAAGAGACCTTGGTCTCAGTATGACTCCCTGGTCAAATAAAGGTTTAACAAATGATCAGCACATCTTTGCTGTAGGTTTTATGTTGGATTGATCGAGTTCAAAGACAAGGCCTGGGTCCACTAGAGGGCAAATGAGAAGGCTGTCCACTTACCGACAGCTCTGAAGAGACATGCTCCGTCCTCTTTCATTTTTTTAATGACGAAGCCTTTCTTTTCCCCAAGCGCTTTCTCAAACCAGTGCTCCTGCTGAGAGAAATAGAACATCTGTAATTCAATGCAGTGGGTTATACAGGCAGGTCTATCCGACTACCATAGGAGGCAACCTTACATTAACGTCTCAAGTGTGCTTGTTGAAGTATTTTCGGAATAACATTCAAAGAGTGCAGATTAGGCTAAAATATAGTTTTAGCTACACATTTGTTTACAAAGTCTCCAATGACATTAAAGCAGACCTGTGTGCCAGCAAGGTGTGAGGTTGACGCCCTCTAGATGGGTAACAGCCAAAACTTTCTCAAATCATTGAATCATTTTGTCCAACTAGGGTTGAGCGATATCCAGTGGTAAAAATACTTTAAAGTACTACTTAAGTCGTTTTTGGGAGGTATCTGTACTTTACTATTTATATTTTTGGCAACTTGTATTTTACCAAATTCCTAAACAAAATATTGTACTTTTTTCTCCATACATCTTCCCTGACACCCAAAAGTTATATTCACATTTTGACAGGAAAATGATCCAATTCACACACTTATCAAGAGAACATCCCTGCTCATCCCTACTGCCTCTGATCTGGCGGACTCACTAAACTCAAATGCTTGTTTGTTTGTAAAGTATGTCTGAGTTTTGGAGTGCGCCCCTGGCTATCCGTCAATAAAAAAGTACCTAGAAAATTGTACCTTCTAGTTTGCTTAATATAAGGAATTTATAAATATTTATACTTTTACTTTCAACACTTCAGTACATTTTTAGCAATTCTATTTACTTTTGATACTTAAGTATATTTAAAACCAAATACTTTTTTACTTTTAGTCAAGTAGTGGTTTACTGGGTGACTTTCACTTTAATAATTTTCTATTAAGGTATCTTTACTTTTACTAAAGTATGACAATTGAGTAATTTTTCGACCACTGCCAATATCCAGATTTTCACACGTCATACCGGGGTATACGATATTACCGAAAGTGCACACAACGAGAGCTATTTTTTTTTTTAAACCTGCAAAAAACAATTTAGGTAATAGGGATCTTGATCCAGGAGGGGATTGAATGTCTCTGCTGTAACCATGAAGCTTGATCACAACATCTAGACACTTCGCTAGCAAGTTAGCAAACCAAATGTGTCGCTGGAACCCTGAGCTGGATATCATTTATTTGACATCTTAAATATCTTATAGTCATACTTAACTTATAGTTATATAAACAGTGGCGGAGCACGCGTCCCCACTGCCCCCGTGAGGCAGGGATGCCCCCGACCTCCCCAAAAAAACGGTTTTGAAAATCCTATGGTCTGTAATTTAAAATCCCCCGGGATATAGTCGAAATGGTATATCTGCCAAGCCAACATCCAACTGAATTAAAGAAAATCCTTGTTTACCACACCATTACATAAATATGTTTGTTTCTAACTTATGTAGGCTAATTCATTAATGACAAGTTGTAGTATTAAGTTTGTCCTTTTCTTATCGAGAGGTAAAATACAAATATCCTCAAATGTCTTCAAAGCCAACCATATGAGTAGGCCTATTAAACACAGGCTTGGCTTAGTCTATTCACCTTATTCAAATCGATGTGTAACCTATTGCAATTATTTAATCCTTTTTAAAAGCAGAGGCCTAGGCTACATGGTTTTAAAAGACATTGTTTATAAACAATTGTGTAAAACAAACGGCCTATATTTTGGGTTATGATGGAGTAAAACAGTTGTACTAAGTTCATAAGTATGTTCATGGCATTTTGATTCTTGAAGAAACAAATAGGACTAGGTATATCAATAATGGACATGACCACTGAAAAGGAGAAGTAGGCTTACTATTGCTGATTGAACAATTAAATAGGCCTACTTTCTGCAATGCTAGAACAACTGAAAATTCCTGGTTTATTAAATAGCATCCCTCATTTGTCACTGATCTGTCGTTCTGCCCCTGAACAGGCAGTTAACCCACTGTTTCTAGGCAGTCATTGAAAATAAGAATTTGTTCTTAACTGACTTGTCTGGTGAAATAAAGGTCAAATTTAAAAAAAATAAACAGCCTAGATATGTTCATAATGATTAAAATTCAGTCAGAATAAGAAGCTATGATGAATTTGAAGAATACACTTATTTGAGATCGTTGAGCAACTCTATAATCTGTCAATTTCATTTTAGCTTAGCCCTCTTTTTTAACGGATGAATATTACTTGTTTGCCTACACAAGCTTTTAATGCTACCACATCATATCATATTTAGCCAGAGATATTGCTATCCTGTAGCCTAACGCCATTTATCGACTAGCAGTAGAGCAAACAAACTGCTATTTGCATGTGAAAAAAGAATGGGATGCATTTGCTCCATTGTTTGTGATGCTGATAGTCTTTAATGCTAAGGCTTAATGAAAAGGTGCTGCATTATGACACCTGCTATGTAATAAAAACAAATGACTGGCATACAACAACAAAAAATAGCTAGCTCATTATTTCTCCAAACGTTGAATACTTTCACATTCCATTTTAGATGACGCCTGAATTGATGTGGTTGACAGAACAGACCTGGATGGAAAAAGCAAATAACTAGTGACATTTAAAACATATACATTTTACCCGCTACTCCCAAACTGGTCATTTCTAGAACGCCCATTTAAAACCAATGTGCTACTGGTATTGCTTCATTTTGCAAAAAAAAGTCTGTGTGAAATAAACAGTAAGACATTTTAATAGAAATGTTCATTTAAATGGCTAGTTGCGGGACGAAGGTAGTGGTCACCCTGGAGGCCATGAGCTGAACAAATGAACCACATTTTACACAGCATTACCTGCTCCACTGTCGCTGGGTCCTCAGACTGCAGTCTCGATGCGTTCTCGTATTCATCTTCACTGTTGTAACCCGCACCTTCCTCCGAATCAGCACTAGGACCTCCACCGCCACCTCCAGCTACGCCGGGTGTTCCACCACCAGCCACCCCAGAGCAGGTTGCTTGCCGTCGCCTTTTACTCAGACCAGGCCCCGAGCAACAACTTCCAATTCCCCCACCACAACCAACGCTGCCTGACAGTTCTCCGCGTGTCCCAGCAACGCATGGTATTCCTCCAGTCCCATTACCATCCCCAGGTCCAACAGGAGACCCTGAAACCACGGGAGGGGGAGAGGCCTGCTGCGGCCGAGAGCTAGCTTCGTTCCGTCTATCCTCCCTTGTCGAAGGTGGAGCGGCTTGATAGGACCATGGTGGCGGCGAGGCCCTCGGTCTTGCACCTGTACGACCTCCGTGTGGATGTTGATGTGGGTCAGAGCCACTCCTTCTGTCAGTCTCGTCCGGGTGGTCCGAAACACCGACACTCGAGTTCGGCTTCTTCTTCGGAAGAATCGTCATGGTTGTCTGTTAGGGAGGGGGTCAACGGGGTGACGATTCCTTCTTTCCAGAATGTAGCTAGTAGGCCTACTTTGCCGTTAAGGCCGTCAGTTTTTGTGCAATATTCGACCTTAAACACTTAGGTTCCAAAATATATCGATATCATCTGTTATTGGCTTTGTTTTCTGGGGATAGCTAGCTAGTTGAACAATAACAAACCGTCTCCCTCTTCCCGTCCTCCAAGCTCTCCATTCCCCACAAAACATCAACACAGATCTGACGACACAGGAACGTCACTTCCCTTGCAAGAGCTTTTTTTCAGGGTCTGTGCTACTCGGGATCCCTGGAACGTCCACACCCCCATTGAAGTTGATGTTTAAAAACGGTTAAGGTACGGTTAGGAAAGGTTTGTAGTTGAGGGTAGGGTAGGATAGGGGTTAGGAGGTTAGGGTTGGACGTTTTCCTTCGTCAATGGTCTTTCTGGGTCGTCACCAGTTACCACAGCCCCAAAGTCCAAAACCCTGCCCATTTCTACCATTTATTTTCTTAAAATTGGATTTTAAACCTAACCTTGACCTTCACTTTAACCAAACAGCTAACCGTATACCTAACCCCAACCTTAAGTTAAGACTGAAAAGCTCATTTTAGTCTTTATGAATGTTTACCACATAGCCACTTTGGGTGTGGTAACTAATGGAAACACTCTTTGTGGCATTTTAATGATAATGTAGAACAAATGCAAATAATGTATACATTTTAATGGAAAATATAAATATGACCATATTTTTTTCTTTATTAATCCACATGTCATTGATTAAGTGTTTGTTTTTTTCTGAAAGAGACCACAGTAAATGTTTGCTGAACATATAATTACATTTTAGTAATTAAGCAGACACTCTTATCCAGAGCAACTAGGGTTATGGACCTTGCTCAAGGGCACCTTGACAGGTTGTTCGCCTAGTTGTCTTGGGGATTCAAACCGGCAACCTTTTGGTTCCTGGCCCAACACTCTTAACCGCTAGGCTACTTGCCGTTCTATAATAACCATGTCTTACTATTTTTGGACTCATATTATGAATAAAATAATTAGATAAAATGTGTGTTTGATTTTAGTATCTGAATGCACATATTCCTAATGCAAATTTCAGCAATTTAGCCTAATTAAATGTACCCTCAAAAGAAGAGGCATTTTGGAAAATCCATATGATAACAATTGGCATGTGTCATGATTAGTTGTTATTTTTTTTCCGTTCATAAAGCCGACTTTACTTGATTTGTGTGATTGGGCATAGGGGCCCCATGTGATGGCAATTGCTTCAGCAATCACCTCTGAAATAGTAGGTCTAATAAAACAAATTAAATACTCACTTTTCACCAAGATGTTTAGATATGCTCCAAGCCCCACTGCACAAACCTTACTGTATGTAGTATTGTTGATGTTGTGAATGTGCATAGTCTATATTTACTCTGTTGGGCCTACAATACATGGTTGAGGTGGGTCATCACATCTCTGATCAACTGAAGTTGTTTCTGGAAAAAGAAAGTATACTAAACAACAATATAAATGCAACATGCAACAATTTCAAAGATTTGACTGAGTTACAGTTCATATAATGAAATCAGTCAAATTAAATTAAATAAATTAGGTCCTTATCTATGGATTTCACATGACTGGGTATGGGTGCAGCAATGTTTGTCCTTGCAGTGGAGGTTCCTCAGAGGAGGAAGGGGAGGACCATCCTCCTCAGTGAATAAAAAAAATAAAAAAATAAAACATTAAAAAAGTTCCACGTTTTTGATAACTATACTAAATATGTCACCAAATAATTGATTAAAACACACTGTTTTGTAGGGTAGAACCATGGTGTCGCTGGTTGGACAGCTAGCTTCCGTCCTCTTCTGGGTACATTGACTTCAATACAAAATTTAGGAGGCTCGTAGTTCTCACCCCCTTCCATAGACTTACACAGTAATTATGACATCTTCCGGAGGACGTCCTCTATCAGAACTCTTGCAACATGAACTGACATGAATCTAGTACTGAAAGCATAAGCTACAGCTAGCTAGCACTGCAGTGTGTAAAATGTGGTGTGTAGTTGACTCAAAGAGAGCGAAAGACAATAGTTTAACAATTTTAGTTAGCTGCCTATGGCTTTCCAACACAACACTGGAACTTTTCCAAGTCAAGGTAAGCTTTTGCGGTTGCTAATTTATTGCCACCGGGAGCCAGTGTAACTGCGTACTGTAGCATTATTGTATGATTGTAGTGGGTTTACTAACGCGTTAGTTCTATTAGCTATGCTGACTATGATGTTAATTTAGCTAACATGGTGACAACGATGTAGGCTGTGTGTAGCGGTTTGGTTTGGAAAGGTTTTTTCCCCTGGTCACATACAGCTGATGTGTTGTGCATTGAAGTCCAAAAGTGAAAGGAAGAGGTAAGAGGAGGAGAGCACCTGGATGCAAGAAGGAATACAACGTGGCTGCTATGAAAGTGAACTGTATTTACGTGTGATCAGGGGTGTATTAATTCTGACGATTCTGTTGAAAAACGTTTCTTAAACGGAAGCAAACAGAACAAAACAGGGAATAACATATCCAAATTTGTCCAACAGAAACTCTCTTTTGCAACTGTTGGACTAATGATTACACCATTTTCCGATAGATGCAGGCAAGAGTGTGCAAGGCTGTATTGAATGTCATTGTCTGTCCACGTATCACATTTGTCTCTCGACCTGTGTGCACCTACGTTGTCAATTTGAATTCATAGGCTAGGTTGTAACAATCTCATGATGGGTATAGGGCAAATTTGAGTATCATTTAGTAGCCTAAACGCATCGCTTTTACATTGAACTGGGTGAATGTAAAATGAATGAGAGTCATCCAATATACTGTAATAGAAATAAGGCCAACGCCACTGCTTGGAGGACATACGCCCACCCACTGGGGAGCCAGGCCCAGCCAATCAGAATGAGTTTTTTCCCACAAAAGGGCTTAATTACAGACAGCCCCCCCAGACGATCTCGCAGCTGAAGTAGCCGGATGTGGAGGTCTTTGGCTGGCATGGCTACATGTGGTCTGCAGTTGTGAGGCCAGTTGGACGTACTGCCAAATGTTCTAAACATCTTTGGAGGCAACTTATGGTAGAGAAATTAACATTCAATTACCTGGCAACTGCACTGGTGGACATTCCTGCAGTCGGCATGCCAATTGCACGCTCCCTCCAAACTTGAGAAATGTATGACATTGTATTGTGTGACAAAACTGCACTTTTTGAAGTGGCCTTTTATTGTCCCCAGCACAAGGTGCACCTGTGTAATGATCATGCTGTTTAATCAACTACTTGACACCTGTCATGTGGGTGGATTATCTTGGCATATGAGAAATGGTCAATAAACAAATCTGTGCACAAAATTGGAGATACATCCTTTTTTGGTACGTATGGAAAATGCCTGGGACCAACAGTTTACATGTTGCATCTATATTTTTGTTCTGTAATTCTATTATATTCTATTTGCCTACCTCACCTAATTTAAAGCTGTCACGTTCTGACCCTTGTTTCCTTTGTTTTGTATTTATTTAGTATGGTCAGGGTGTATGTTTGTTTTTCTATGATTTTGGGATTTGTATGTTTCGGCCTTGTATGGTTCTCAATCAGAGGCAGGTGTCATTAGTTGTCTCTGATTGAGAATCATACTTAGGTAGCCTGGGTTTCATTGTTTGTTTGTGGGTGATTGTCTATGTTAGTTGCTTGTGTCAGCACAGGTCTCATTTGTAGCTTCACAGTCGTTATTTAGTTTATTGTTTTTGTATAGTTTGTATTCAGTGTTCAGTGCTTTCTTTTATTAAATATTCATCATGAACACATACCACACCACATTTTGGTCCTCCGATCCTTCTCGCCTCTCCTCTTCAGATGAAGAGGAGGACTACAGTGACAGAATCACCCACCAACCAAGGACCAAGTGGTGTGGTAAAAGACAGCGACAACAGCAGCAGCAGCAACAACAGCGGCCAGCATCACAGGACTCCTGGACATGGGAGGAGATATTGAACGGAGAGGGACCCTGGGCACAGGCTGGGGAATATCGCCGCCCCAAAGCAGAGCTGGAGGCAGCGAAAGCTGAGCGGCGGCGATATGAGGAGGCAGCACGACAGGTACGAGAGGCAGCCCCCCCAAAATATTGGTGGGGTCACACGAGGTGTGGGCTAAGCCAGGTAGCAGACCTGAGCTCACTCCTCGTGCTTATTATAAGCAGCACGTTACTGGTCAGGCACCGTGTTATGCGGTTAAGCGCACGATGTTGCCGGTATGTGCCCATAGCCCGGTGCGCTATAGGGCAGCCCCCCGAAAGTGTCATGCGAGTGTGGGAATCGAGCCAGTGCGTATGGTACCTGCTCAGCGTGTCTGGTCACCGGTATGCAGTTTTGGTCCAGGGTATCCTGCGCCGGCTCTGCGTACTGTGTCTCCGGGGGCGCTGGGAGGGTGCAGTGCGTCCTATGCTTGCACTCCGCTCGTGCCGGGCAAATGTGGGAGTGGAGCCTAAGGGAGAGGTGCACGTAGTAGGCATTAGTTCTCCGGTGCTTACCCACAGCCCGGTTCAACCTGTGCCTGCACTCTGGAGGGTCCGGGCTAGAGCAGTGATCCAGCCTGGGAGTGGTGCCAAGGCTGCGCACCAGAGCTCCAGTGCTCCCCCACAGCCCGGTCCTTCAGGTGCCTCCTCCTAACACCAAGCCTCCTGGAGGTCTCCCCAGCCTGGTGGGTCCGGTGGCAGCCCCACGCACCAGGCTGTCTCTGTCTCCTCCCTACAGGTGTTCCCGCCTGTCCGGCGCTGCCAGAGCTTCCGCCCCTCAGTCCAGAGACGCCAGAGCTCCTCCATCCAGCACTACCAGAGCTTTCCTCTCTAGCGCTGCCGGAGTCTCCAGTCTGCCCAGCGCCGCCTGAGCTACCCGTCTGCCCAGCACCATCAGAGCCGCCAGTCTGCAAGGAGCCGCCAGTGCCGCCAGTCTGCAAGGAGCCGCCAGTGCCGCCAGTCTGCAAGGAGCCGCCAGTCTGCAAGGAGCCGCCAGTCTGCAAGGAGCCGCCAGTGTCGCCAGGATCCGCCAGTGCCGCCATTCAGCCAGGAGCCGCCATTCAGCCAGGAGCCGCCATTCAGCCAGTAGCCGCCAGAGCCGCCAGCCAGTACGGGGCTGCCCATCTGTCCCGAGCTGCCCCTCTGTCCCGAGCTGCCCCTCTGTCCCGTGGGGTCATTTAGAAGGGTTGGGGGGGGGGGGGCTGTCACGTTCTGACCCTTATTTCCTTTGTTTTGTATTTATTTAGCATGGTCAGGGCGTGAGTTGGGGTGGGCAGTCTGTTTGTTTTTCTATGATTTGGGGATTTGTATGTTTTGGCCTAGTATGGTTCTCAATCAGAGGCAGGTGTCATTAGTTGTCTCTGATTGAGAATCATACTTAGGTAGCCTGGGTTTCACTGTTTGTTTGTGGGTGATTGTCTATGTTAGTTGCTTGTGTCAGCACAGGTCTCATTTATAGCTTCACAGTCGTTATTTGTTTATTGTTTTTGTATTCAGTGTTCAGTGCTTTCTTTTATTAAATATTCATCATGAACACATACTACGCTGCATTTTGGTCCTCCGATCCTTCTCGCCTCTCCTCTTCAGATGAAGAGGACGACCGTGACAAAAGCATGAAGTCATGTGAGTTATCTTCCAATTCATAGGCTATTCATTGTGGGAAGAGCATTTAGAATGCTGCTAAACTAGCTGTAATTCTTGGAATGATCAAATGGCGATGCTGCTGCCATAGAATTAGGAACTAGAATACTAATTAAACGAGTAGTTTAATTAGGGCTGATATCCTGCCTTACCTTCACAATTTCCTAATCCTTTCATTCCTCAAAGAGGAAATATAGTCATAATGTGTTTATTTACGTAGAGTTACTTAAGCAATAACGCACGACTCGGTGTGGTATATGGCCAATATACCATGGCTCAGGGCTGTTCTTACATACGACGCAACTCGGAGTGGCTGGATAGAGCCCTTAGCCGTGGTATATTGACTATATACCACAAACCTCTAAGGTGCCTTATTGCTAGTATACACTGGTTATCAATGTAATTAGAGCAGTAAAAAAATGTTTTGTCATACCCGTGGTATACGGTCTGATATACCACGGCTGTCAAACAATCAGCATTCAGGGCTCAAACCAGCCAGTTTATTATAGCAATTATAAACTGAATAGCAATTATAAACTGGGTGGTTCGAGCACTGAATGCTGATTGGCTGACAGCCATTGTATATCAGACCGTATACCACCGGTATGACAAAACATTTATTTTTACTGCTGTAATTCCATTGGTAACCATTTTTATAAATAGTAATAAGGCACCTCTGGGGTTTGTGGTATATGGCCAATATACCACGACTAAGGGCTGTGTCTAGTCACTAGGCGATGCAAAAGAACAGCTCTTAGCTGTGGTATATTGGCCATATACCACACACCCTCGGGCCTTATTGATTAATTAATGATATCATATCCAAAATAATTCAATGGATTTCTTGGTCTTCATTCTTCCCCTCTCATCTCCACAGGTAGCCATATACACATCATTCTTGTGTTGCAGCCTTATATATATTGTCACTTTAATAATGTTTACATACTTCTTTACTCATCTCATATATATATACAGTATTCTATTCTAATGTATTTTAGTCAATGCCACTCTGACATTGCTTGTCCTAATATTTATATATATTTTTATTTCCATATGTTTACTTTTAGATTTTTAATTTTATTTAATTTATTTCACCTACATTTAACCAGGTAGGCTAGTTGAGAACAAGTTCTCATTTGCAACTGCGACCTGGCCAAAATAAAGCAAAGCAGTTTGACACATACAACAACACATAGTTACACATGGAATACACAAACATACATCCATTAATACAGTAGAGAGAAAAAGGTCTATATACAGTATGTGCAAATGAGGTAGGATAAGGGAGGTAAGGCAAGAAATAGGCCATGGTGGCGAAGTAATTACAATATAGCAATTAAACACTGGAATGGTAGATGTGCAGAATATGAATGTGCAAAGAAGCAAAATAAATAAATAAATACAGTATGGGGATGGGGTAGTTGGATGGGCTATTTACAGATGGGCTATGTACAGGTGCAGTGATTTGTGAGCTGCTCTGACAGCTGGTGCTTAAAGCTAATGCGGGAGATATGAGTCTCCAGTGATATGAGTCTCCAGTGATATGAGTCTCCAGTGATATGAGTCTCCAGTGATATGAGTCTCCAGTGATTTGAGTCTTCAGTGATTTGTGTGTATTGTGATTTGTTGTGAATTGTTAAGATACTACTGCACCGTGGGAGCTAGGAACACAAGCATTTCGCTACAACCGCAATAACATCAGCTAAATATGTGTGTGACCAATAACATCTGCTAAATATGTATATGAAAAATAACATTTGATTTGATTTATAATTTTTTTAAACTAAAACTTGAGAAACAGGTAAGTCTGCACATTTTCATTCAGATTCTTGTTGCTGAGCTGATGAAGGTCAGCTGACCGAAAGCTGAGCCACAATTAAAGAAAATTGCATCTGACTGGAAGTGTGCAGAGACTTTTTCCTGTTTCTTCACTTTTGCCTAGAATACTTTCACTAATCAGCTGTGGGTGTGCAGTAGATTCTGCCTATCATTTTCTAAAATTTGAAATGTTTTCTCTTTCATACTACAAGAGAAAGAATGTTCCCGTAACAAAACAAATGGATACAGGAAATTCAAATAAATGGGATAATGATTTTATTCATGTCAAGAAATACATTTCTTCACAGTCATCTCCCATTAACTACAGAAGCACAGACCGATACGTCTAAAGTGTTGAGGAATATTAATGGTTTAATTAAAATATAACAAGATTGCTTTATATTACAAAATACCCTGCAATTCACTGTCAAGTTTAATCAAATTCTAGACTACAGCATTTGAAACGTTACACTGTACTTTGATTAATGACCTAATGCCACTAGAGGGCATGCTTTAGTCAATAACATTTTCATTTTCATTTTGAGAGTCAGCCTTTTGCTACATACAGCATTTTGATAGATCAAAAGATATTTCAGCCTCTTTGTCATGGAACTATACACACAATAAATGTATTGTGTCTGAAATGTTATTCCTTGGCTTAATGTTTTTGAATAGCTCAAGATATATATAAAAAATGATTTTTGATTAATATGTGTCATATTCATAAATCAATCAATCAATATATAAACAAATAAGCACATAAATAAAATGTTTGGATGCTTCATCAGGTTATAAAATTAAATGAAAAAATCAGCATTTTCCTACATCTAATGCAAAACCATGTAATGTGTCTAAATATTGTGTGACATCTATGAGTTTAAAAAGCAGTATATCCTGGAGACATTTTCCAGATATGCTCAAGCTGTCGAATCTTGGTTGAAATATTTTGGTACAGGGGAGACATTTGGATGACCATATTCCAACAACTAAGTGCATTGTATTGTGAGTAAATATTCCATCTTAAATAGGTTCACTTGTACTGTATGGCGTGGTTTAAAAAACAGTCCACAAAATATAGTGCAAACTCATGCAGTAACTGGCCATTGTGTGCAACCTTAAATTGCTATATTCTAGAAATCTATTTTTAATAGAACATAAATAAATCACGTGTATGTGGTAATTAACCACCATGATAGACAGTAGATAGCACTAAATGTTGCATTGTGTGTGAAGGAAAACGCATGTTGTTAATACCCCTTAACTGTCCATGCAGAGAATCTTAATAAAGGTTCAACTCTGCATGACTTCATCATGATCTCGGTCTGGTAATGAACAAGTCAAAGAACATGAGGGTAGTGTTCATTTATCCTGCATAGGTTAACTATAATGCACATTTTTCGATTATAAAATGTGAGAAAATAAATATATATGAAACAAGTTAGCAAACAAATAAATAAACATACATTCAAATGCTGTTTTTTTTCTTCATGTGCAGGCTAACAGTAACAAATGGACAATAAATGCAATGCCAGACAAGAATGGCATTTATTTCCTTACTGTATGTTCATGAACTGTTAAAGGTAGACTCAGTGAAATTACGTTGCCACAAGCTGCACCGCAGATATGAGCAAGACTTCGCTCTCACACAGTCACACACAGTATATGCGCATGTGCACGGGGTTCACAGCGTGGTAGCCATGGCACCAAAATAAGCGGAGAAGTTGAGCCTCGCGCTTCAACGCTCTTAGTTGTTGCGGAAATTGACCCACTATGCTGTTTACTTTCTCCATCTACGTCACATCGCCGAGTCCACCTTTAAAGCTATGAAACAGGGTCCGATGTGTTAGGAGTAATCATCTAAAGAAGAAAGAACAACAGGATACGACCCCCAAGTAGAAGAAACATTTTTGTTGTCAGCTTTACACCTGTATATTTCAAAGGGAAAGGAGAGAAGGGGTACTTGACTAAATACTCAGAGCACAGGAAAAACATGCAGGTAGACATGCAAGAAATCCTAAACAGTGATTTGGAATTAGTACGCAGCAGTGAACAGGTCTTGACCTAAGTGCTCTGGCAGAAATGTAGTATGGTTTCGTTTCATATTTAGTTAAATATAATCTAGAAAGTGAATTAAATAAACAATAAAATATCTTACATGCTTGATGTTACAGTGTACTTCTGTGGAGGTGTGTTTGGCCATGGATACATCAAACCTGGCCCACTCAGCATATTTCCTTATGTAACATAACTGCATTACAATAGGATCCTTATTCAACGGGACAACTAAGTGTGCTTGAGCTAGAGATCTGCAGTCTAAAAATACCTTATCTTTCACAATGACATCTTACTCTTAAATCTCAAGATTGAGCAGTAACTAAGATTACATACAGTACAGTACATAAACGTCTTTAAATGTCTCTTTTACATCTACGCACTTTGACCTTTATTACCACATGTATGTCTTTGAGGTGTCAATCTGAGAGTTCTGGGGATCCACTGGACCCTCTTTCTCCTTCTCAGTCTCGTTCTCCCACAGGTTGATCAGGGGAGGGTAGAGCTCATTCAGGGGGATGGAGGTGGCATGCTGCACGTATTTCTTCAGGGAGTGATGGCAGGATTTCTGCTTCATACGCCGGCCCATGTAGAACACAAGCAGGGCCATGATGCAGATGGCAAACATGGAGCCCATGACAGCTGCAAGGGCCACATTGGTGGGCTGGGCCACCATCTCCACAGCAAAACTGGCCTCCTTGGTGGTGACGTTGATGCAGGAGTGTTGCGTCTGCTGTTCTGTAGCTGACATGGTCAGACACACTCTGTACTCTGTCGAGGGCAACAGGTGAGTCAGGTTGTATTCTTGCACATCAACCGGAACCTTGGCTGTATAGCTGATCTGAGGGTTGTCAATCTTCATGGTGGCGCTGGACCACTTGGGTTGAGATGCCTCATGGCTGTGGAAGTGAGGAGGGTAGAGTTTCCACTCCAGGACCACTGACTGGGAGTGGATGATCTTAGCCAGGACCACCAGGGCCATTATGGTGTTTACCGTGTGCCCCCCGACATTCAGCCTGCCACCGTGCCAGTCTCCTTTCTCCACGTACACTGACACACTACGCGTGTCCGCCCCCTCTGTGTTCCACGCCACGCACGTGTACAGACCAGAATCAGCTGGCTCAACCTGGAGGATCTCCAGAGCCCCCTGTTCCTGCAGTCTGTGTTTCTTTGTGCTCCTGCCGTCCACCATGACTGCAGAGACAGCCTCTGAGGTCACCTTGTCTCCTGTTGGCGTCACCCAGTAGAACTGAGGTGCAGGGTCAGCAACAGCCCAACAGTCCAGAGTCAGGGGTTGTCCAGCAGTGACATTGAGCAGTGGGGGGAATGTGTGCAGGGAGATGTGAGGGAGGCAGGTGTTGCTGACAACATTCCAGCTGGTGGTGACCACTTCCTGGAGGGCGTGGCCAACCAAATGGGGAGGGGAGGCACAGAGGGTGATTTGGGACTCCAGCAACTTGAGGGTGGACTGGTTCCCCAGGACTGGGCCCCAGTTAGAGAGGCAGTCACACCTGAGAGGGTTACTGTGGAGACTCACTTCATCCAGGCTAGGGAAAGAGGACAAAACCTCGTGTGACAAGAGGCTGATGTCATTGTTGTGGACTAACAGAGTGCGCAGGCCGCCCATGTCAATGAAAGCAGCACGATCAATATAAGCTAAATGGGGGTTGTTATAAATTTCCAGTTTTGCCATCTCTGGGAGGTTGGAGAACGCCCCCCTCTCAATGGCAACCAGGCCCTCCATGTTATTCAGACTCAGCTCCTCCAGATGGGGGAAATCATGGAAGTCTCCCTCCTGAACACGGCCAATGGGATTCTTGTTAAGGTCTAAGAACTTGAGATTTGGTAGGACCCGGAGGGCATCTTTGGGGACTGCTGTCAGCTTGTTGTCAAAGAAGGACAGACTCTCCAGGTATTCCAACCCCTGGAAAGCTCCCGACGGGACCTCCCTGAGGCCCATGCCAGCCAGCACCAGACTGTGCAGCTTTGACAAGGGGTGGAAGTTCATATCCTGTAACCCCAGGATGGGGTTCTCCCCTATCATGAGAATCTCCAGGTTAGGGAGAGACTCAAACCAGTGGTTGTCTATGGCCACCAGCTTGTTGGAGTTGAGATGGAGCCTCAGGAGGTTTCTGAGCCCAGAGAAGGCTTTAGGCCCAATGGAGGAGATTTGGTTATGGTTGATGTAAAGCTCTTCCAAACTGTCAAGATCCTTCAGACAGAAATCTTGCAGTTCTTTTACTTGGTTTTCCTCAAGGTAGAGAGTGACAAGCTGGGTCAGGTTGTGCAGTCCAATGTCTTGGATCTGTGTGAAGTGGTTTTGGGAGAGGTCTAGCTCTGTGAGGTTGACTAGACTCTGGAGCTCCACAGACACAGAGGAGATGTTGTTACTCTGGAGGAGAAGCACCTGAGTGTCACCTGAAATATTCCACGGGACCCCACTAAGATGGAGCTCATTGCAGTCCACCGTCTTGGCCTGATGGTATACCGATTGAGGTGTGTACCATGGACGTGTTTCACATACACACTGCGCTGGGCAGGGAGAACTAGCTTCTGAAATTTGACATGAGATCACCATTAGAAAGACAATCATCAGCCGAGCACAGATCCCAGATCCTCCCATGTTGCAGTAGACTGAGGTAACCCTGTTAACCCTGGGCCAGGTTAAACTGTGCCTTCTTCTGCTATGATGATGGAGCTTTGGTCTAATCCTGTAGGAAGAAATTATAAAACATATTGTAAAAAATATTGCATGACAATAATGCATTTCACATGTAAATATGGTCAACAATCATTCATTTGTAAGTTATTATTTATTTAAGGTAAAGATACGTCTAGCAGGTATTTGTTTATGTTTTACAACAGACCTGCAAATAAATCAATAAAAAAATACAATTTAATGAGGCAGCCCACTTAAACGGGTGACGAATAGTTATCTCTTTTTAACATTCATGGTAATTGTAGAACACATTGTGGACAACAAGGTTTCCTTAAAGCTGTGATGTTGTGCTATCTCAGGAGGCCACAACTATAAGAAATAAAAGTCTATGTGAAGACTGGGGCAGTATGAATGATTCAGAGCTCCTGTTACTCTGTAAATCAGCCTGACCCAGCAGGAAAACATATTGTCAAGCCAAAGGCATTAAGGTGTCCATCAGCTTATGGAACCCACGGTAAATTCAACCGAACCTCCACATGGCACAGCAGACATTGGGCTGTTTTCTTTTCTGTGACACAAAATCTATCTTCTAACCCTGAGGAAACTAAATGTAGAAATCAATACTGTAGCTGTGTATATCCAATTTGAATGTGGCTTTTTAATAATGTAATGTGTTTGTGACGATAATTTACATGTTACAATAATTCTAGGATCAGTTTATGTGTGGGGTTGAGACGTGTGCCTCCAGGTCTCTCTCCACTAGTTTCTGTGGGTTCTGTGGCAG
The DNA here is from genome assembly GCF_021184085.1 of Oncorhynchus gorbuscha. Lineage (NCBI taxonomy): Eukaryota > Metazoa > Chordata > Actinopteri > Salmoniformes > Salmonidae > Oncorhynchus > Oncorhynchus gorbuscha. The sequence goes on from NC_060182.1 coordinate 12,481,090, forward strand.
GCAGTGAGAGGCTGGTGACAGGTAATAGGCATTGTTACACAATGAATCAGTGGGTTGAACAGCATTTACTGCTCAGGAAGCTAAATAATGTTATTCCCTTCTGCCTCCGCACTGGTCAGAAACAACACCAACATGAAAAGAAAACCTGAAACCAGACAAGGGTGACATTTTGAAAACTGGCACCTAATTCTATATTACAGACTTTGATTCCACTGCTTGTTTTAAATACCTCATTATCATACTAATGGAACTGAAGCATCCCGTGGTCCTTCTGTAGCTCAGTTGGTAGAGCATGGCGCTTGTAACGCCAGGGTAGTGGGTTCGATTCCCGGGACCACCCATACGTAGAATGTATGCACACATGACTGTAAGTTGCTTTGGATAAAAGCGTCTGCTAAATGGCATATATTATATTATTATTTATTTTCATATATTTAGCATACCTGCCATGTTGAGGTTCATATTGCTATCCAAAAAAAGCTTATTTGAAAACTACCAGTCAGCTTCAATAGGGAAATGTCAACACACACCGGTTTCTCCAAACATTAGAATGACTCTGTTTACCAATGACCTCACAGTAAAGAGGATTTGAACTTTGGCAGAGTGCGATTGGAATGCCTTAAGATGACAAGCATCAGGCTCTGTTGACGTAATGTCAGGAAATTGCTTCTTCTCCACTCAACCATCTTGATGTTTCTTCTCCACTCAACCATCTTGATGTTTCTTCTCCACTCAACCATCTTGATGTTTCTTCTCCACTCAACCATCTTGATGTATCTTCTCCACTCAACCATCTTGATGTTTCTTCTCCACTCAACCATCTTGATGTTTCTTCTCCACTCAACCATCTTGATGTTTCTTCTCCACTCAACCATCTTGATGTTTCTTCTCCACTCAACCATCTTGATGTTTCTTCTCCACTCAACCATCTTGATGTTTCTTCTCCACTCAACCATCTTGATGTTTCTTCTCCACTCAACCATCTTGATGTTTCTTCTCTACTCAACCATCTTGATGTTTCTTCTCCACTCAACCATCTTGATGTTTCTTCTCCACTCAACCATCTTGATGTTTCTTCTCCACTCAACCATCTTGATGTTTCTTCTACGCTCAACCATCTTGATGTTTCTTCTCCACTCAACCATCTTGATGTTTCTTCTCCACTCAACCATCTTGATGTTTCTTCTACGCTCAACCATCTTGATGTTTCTTCTACGCTCAACCATCTTGATGTTTCTTCTCCACTCAACCATCTTGATGTTTCTTCTACGCTCAACCATCTTGATGTTTCTTCTACGCTCAACCATGTTGATGTTTCTTCTACGCTCAACCATCTTGATGTTTCTTCTCCACTCAACCATCTTGATGTTTCTTCTACGCTCAACCATCTTGATGTTTCTTCTCCGCTCAACCATCTTGATGTTTCTTCTCCACTCAACCATCTTGATGTTTCTTCTACGCTCAACCATCTTGATGTTTCTTCTACGCTCAACCATCTTGATGTTTCTTCTACGCTCAACCATCTTGATGTTTCTTCTACGCTCAACCATCTTGATGTTTCTTCTACGCTCAACCATCTTGATGTTTCTTCTACGCTCAACCATCTTGATGTTTCTTCTCCACTCAACCATCTTGATGTTTCTTCTACGCTCAACCATCTTGATGTTTCTTCTACGCTCAACCATCTTGATGTTTCTTCTACGCTCAACCATCTTGATGTTTCTTCTCCACTCAACCATCTTGATGTTTCTTCTCCACTCAACCATCTTGATGTTTCTTCTACGCTCAACCATCTTGATGTTTCTTCTCCACTCAACCATCTTGATGTTTCTTCTCCACTCAACCATCTTGATGTTTCTTCTCCACTCAACCATCTTGATGTTTCTTCTCCACTCAACCATCTTGATGTTTCTTCTACGCTCAACCATCTTGATGTTTTATGAGAGAAATAGCTCTAAAATGTGAGAGATGCGCAGGTAGACTGGGGTATTTTTGGTATTTAGGTCAGACGCCTTTCCTCAAAATGTAACTTATTCATCAGCACAAAACATTAGTATCTCATTCAAACCCAGTAACGTGGACTACTCTAGCCCACATCCAATGTATTAACTATGATTTTTTAAATTATAGCTGTCAAGAGGTCGATTGTCAACCCACTCCAAATCTGTTGTTTCTCCACAAACCTCCATAGACACATACCTCATGCTGTCAGTGGCTTACACCAAAGAGACAGCAAACCCACAGTCTCATTCAATTATTCACTAAAGTACAGTGTGGGGAAAAAAAGAAGTGGGTAACAAATCAAATCACAAAAACACAGTGTGAGTATTCTGTGGCGCTCCCAAGACATATTCTCTTGCTCAGCCTTTGGAAACGTTGGCATGACAAAGCCTTGTTTGAAATCTTCTGAACAAAGCCGGTACATTGACACACTAGAGTTACACCAATAGAACCAGAATGAAAAGACACGAAAATGAAAACAAGATGGGAATAATTACCCAGCTCCTTTCAAGCGCTGCACACAAATTGACTCCCTGGAGAGTTGCATCAGAGAAAGCTAAGCCGCAGAGGGGCAGAGCCGAGCACGGTTAGTGGCTTTAAAATATATCTGATGGAGGAGGCTACAGTGGAGGCAAGCTCCAGTCCTAATATTACATTGGGAGATGTTTCAGAGTGGTACTCGCTGAGCTGGCAGCACTCAGCGATGGGCTGGGGCCCCTGTCTGGCTGGGAAGTGTGACAGTCTCCACCACGCCTGTCTGATCACATTAGAGAACAGGGGCACACTTAGGAAGTAACCCCCACAGTTCCTTTGGGCGGCAGGAAACAGGGCCACCTTGCCTGATGCCATGGCAACCTGACAGGAAGTAGCAAAGGAACCAACCCTTGGGCTGCTCTTAATGGCTGGTGCTCCGTGGCTGTTCCTTATCTCTAAAACCTCAACGGGCTCTAACGGGTGGAACACTGGAACATGCAAATGGAGGACAGGATAGACACAGAGCTGAAAGATCAGTGGGTGTAACTAAAATATAGAAATGTAGGTATATACAAAATAGTGTGTGTGAGAATGCTTTTACAGCAGGATGTACAGTAGGAGCGATGGATCAGTTGGGAGAACACAACAACCAGACCAGAGGCACATTCAGCAGCCAGTACTCTGACACCAGTATCAC